>NW_010419149.1:21065-21330 GCF_000710305.1 Buceros rhinoceros silvestris
CAAAACCCGGCTATTTTCGAGCCGAGAGCTGGGCTCTCACCTGGCTATCTCCATACAAGAAGCTTTCAGTGGCGCAGGGCGGGGGGGCTCCTTCCCTCTGCCCCTTCCCTCATTTTACTTTCTCCGCTTGGGATCTTATTTCGTCACTTGGCCGCCTGCCCAGAACCAGCGGCCAGCAGCAGCACCATCAGGAGCTCCGGCCTTGAAAAGAACAGTTTGTGTGTAAACATTCACTACTCACTACTTCGGGTTTCACCCACCCCCA
>NW_010419149.1:21442-35360 GCF_000710305.1 Buceros rhinoceros silvestris
CTTTCCCTTTTGGTTTGTAATCATATACATATAGAATATAGTTGTGTGGCTTTATTATACATATTAAAGTTTGTTTCAGCTATCCGAGCAGACTGAGGTGTGAATTTCTTCCTTTCCCTATTAAATCCCTTCCTGCCTCTATCAGGACAGAGGGATTCCGTTAAGGTAAATCGAGGAGTGGGTACCTCGGCCCCTCGACCCTTAACATGCTTATACTGTTGTCCTTTATAATTCTGCTTTCATATGTAACTTTTTTTTTTCTTGTTATTTTTATATTCTGGTACTTCTTCATTATTCTTTCTCATATACTCCTTTTTTCTCTGTCCCAATTTTTGGCATCTATTTTATTCATCAGAGATTACCATCTAGCGTTATATGACAGGTTCTTCTGTAGGAGTTTATAGGACTCATGCTGGGAAGAGATTTCATTTGTTCTCCCTTTGCAACTGTGCTTGTGTCTAAAATTGTGTTAAAACATAATAGGAATGTCAAGAAAGACTCTTCGGTGCCTGTAAGTGTTGCCTGTGCCTAAACCTGCCCCATTATATTGGGATTAAACTTCTGCAAATTGGAAGTAGACAAGAATGTATTGAATTTCAGAGTCTTTTACTGGACAGTAATTGTGAGTATTAGATATGAAGTGTAGTTAATTTACTTGAGTGAGTCATTGACTGCAAAAAAGTTGCACAAAATTACCAGCACCAAAGTTTAGTTTTACATTTTTGGCTCCATATTATGCACTTAAATAAACAGCCAGATATAACCAACTAATAAAGTGAAATATAGAAAAGAAATAACTTTCTATCCCAAAGGCTCCAAAGGATTATCAAATTTATGGCTACTTTTTTATTCTGGTTTTGTAGACGTTCAGTCATGGAATGTAATTCTAGATCTCTTTAATTTTATCACATTTTTTATTGTCTGTGTTATAGCACTATTTTGATTTTACCATCCATGTTTGGTTTCAATAGACTTACGTTCTAGTCAGAATAAAGCGATGTACCTAGGGCAAATTACACTGAATTACAGAGCAATCCAAAGGAATACATGACTTTTTTCCTCAATATTTTAATGTAATTATTAACATGGAAAACAACCTTGGTTGTCTGTTTTCTGTATAAACAGCTGACTCAGAATTGTTAGATGGTGTTAAAATACCTGAAAATAGGAAGTATGATGCAACTTCAAAAGGAACGGGTGCCACGTGTTAATATGTGTTGTGTATACACTAAAATATTTGTAAGAATTTACATTTTATTCTGTTGGTACAAAAAACTGGAACTAATTTCTGTCAGCCCCTGTAATAGTTAGGAGATAAGAGTCCGGCTCATGAATGTGTAGCACTGTTAAGGCATTCAGCTGTCACTCTTCCTGATCACTACTGATGTGAATCTTACTGATTCTTACAGAAATAAATACTATTTTGGGAAGCACCTGGAGGTTCTTTTTCAGCAGGTTTTAATGAGATAATAATGTTGATTTGTTTAGTTAGTTTTTTGTTTTGTTTTCAAAGTGTGCAGTTCGTGCGGCTACTGAGGGCAGAATCCTTGTGCTGGAAGGTTTGGAGAAGGCTGAGCGGAATGTCCTGCCGGTGTTAAACAATTTGCTGGAGAATAGGGAAATGCAGCTTGAAGACGGTCGTTTTCTCATGTCTGCAGAGCGTTATGACAAACTTCTGCAGGTATGGAAAGGCTGTTCGGATTTTCCTTCCCAACACTGCCCCCTCCCCTCCCCCCTGCCCCGTCTTTGGTAGTGCTGAAATACCATGATGAAGGGGAGAGTACTTACGAGACAAATGGGGGAAGCCTCACCAAAGTTTCCATGATGTTATTTGTTTTTTCTGGGATGTTACAAAAGATGAAATAGGCAGGGCAAAAGCTACGCAAGAAGTCAAACTACTACTCTCCACAGCAAAAAACAGTTTTCAGCTTTATTTTGGTCTGTCCATATGGAAAAGTTTTTTTAACTTTTTTGTGTTAGTCTGTTTTGTATGAAGCCTTTATGTCTTTAAAATGTGAAAACCACTATGTGAGAGTAACTAAAATATACTTGCGAAAAGAGGTTTAAGTTGAAATTGTTCCCATGAAGTTCAGGTAGTGCTTGAACATTGCAGGAGCCTTGTTACTAAGCTTTTAAAATGTTAGGATACCAAAAAAAATGCAGTTAAGATGAGCGACACTGTATTCATCAGTGCTGTCTTGCTTTTAGTTTACAAAAGTACATGTAAATCTAAATTATAGGAAATAGAGAAATTTTCTTTTGGTAGGAAAGGGAGTTTTAGTGTCTGCTGCCACCGCTACTTTAGCCATTTTTCTTTTTTTGAGGCATTGAGTCCTACTGCCTAAATCTGAGAGGATACTTTTCAGGCTTTTGGGGACCTCAAAAAATTTCATTAGGCAGTTTTTAGTAGTAGTTTGCTTCTTACTTCCATGTACTGTAGTTTCCAACCACATGCCTGTCAGTCTCTCGCAACAGCCTGACACCTGCTTGCTCATATTTCTGACTGTCATACGTAACTGTGGTTAGGTATCTAATTCCGGCCCATGTGGCACAGGAAGAAAATTTGCAGTAAGCCTTCCGTCACTGATCTCAGTTGTATGAAGTTGCCCAAAATCTGAAGTACTGTAGTGGATTTCTGAAAATACATCATTATTTCTTATGCCTCTCATCATGTCTAAGCTTCTGATCTGTGCCTTTTCAAAAAAACATTTTTATAATATATAATCAGTAGATGCAGGTGTTGGAAGCATTATTAGTATATTTTAAAAGTAAGCTTTAAAAATATATTTAAAGATTGAAAATGAGAACTCAGACAGGATTTGGTTGCAATTATGCAAAGCATCTTCCTCTTTTCTTTTTTCCTTTTCAACGCTTTTCTAATGATAAAATGTTTCAAAATGAGTGCCGCAGGCACATTGCTAATAGAATACGAATTAAATAAAGCTCTTGCTACAATAAATCTAATATTGTTGTTTTGTCGTTCGGGGAGTATTGTATTATATAAGCTAATGTTCTTTTTCTCTTCTCTTGTGTGAGTAATTACTGCACATCTAGGTCTGTAGCAAATATACTCAGGTATGGTTTCAAGGAAGGCTTAACTGTGATGTTAGAAGACTAAAGAGTGCATTTTTTCTATGCAGTGAATCTTTTACATGCCAACAAGTGAAATACAACATTTAATCTTCACATGAAGAGGACTAGTTCTGCATTATTGCTTATAATAAAGCAAAATTTGTAAATGAAACTTTTAAAAAGCAGGTTTTAGACTCCTTTACAGTTCTAAGAGGAGGAAAAAAGAGAAAGAAAAGCTTGCTCATGGTAATCTGCTTCTAATATTTTAAAATAAATACATTTTGTGGTCTGTTTAGCTTCCGTTCTTTGGTAAAACAGTTTGTAATGATAGCTTTTCAGCTTTGACTATCTGTGCGGTCGTAGGTCAAATTGCTACAGGCCTGAAGCTGCACCTAGTCAAGCATTCCATTGGCGTTCATTTTGGAAAAACTTGCTTTTACCGTCCACAAATTTGATTAGTTCTAGCCCCTTTGAATGAAACATGAGAACATTACCACATTTAGGTTGAAGGATCAGAGCTGCTAGTCAGTCTGCAGCTTAATCATCGTAAGTTTTTAATGATGTACTGATTGTTCTTTGTTTTTCTTTCTTGTTACTTTATTGTAATTCATTTAGGATCATACAAAATCAGAATTAGATGCATGGAAGATTGTTCGGGTTAGTGAAGATTTTCGAGTGATAGCATTGGGCCTGCCAGTGCCTAAATACTCTGGTAACCCTTTGGATCCACCCCTTCGCTCTCGATTTCAAGCTAGAGACATTTATCATCTGCCCTTTAAGGTAAGTATCCTAGCAGAAGAGTTGGATCATCTGTACTGAGTAGAGCTGATATTTTGACATTTTACTTACCTCGCCTCTGAAAAGAATCCTTGAGTAACAGATTTGTCTTCAAATGTATTTTTCATGCTGGCACCTAATAAATTCCTGAAAAGCAGGCTTAGAGTTGCCAAGGAATGCTGCAGCAGAAAAGTAACTTCCATAAAACAAAATAACCTTAAAAAAAAAAAAGTAATAATCTTTCTTCTTTTTTTTTTTAATTAAAATTAATTCTGTGTCAAGGAGTGAGTAGAATCTTCATGTCTAAATTAGTTGGAAAAGTAGAAAATGCCTCAATCATCATGAGCTGTGACCCACAGTATGATCCCAAAATTAGTTTACTCTGTGATTTTATGTTCTGTTTGCAGGACCATCTCCAGCTATTATATTCAATTGGATCAAACGTTTCCACAGAGAGGTAATTTTTTATAATTAAAAAAGAATTAAAATGGAATGCATGAAGAAAAACAATGTCTTTTCAGGATTCCTTGCTATTTTTGTATCTTCTATCACTGCATAGAGACCAGAACTGAAGTTTTTTAGTATGCGTGGGTGTATCCTCACACAGCTTTTCCTATGCAGCCTTCGTATAATGAATCCTTAATGCTTTAAAACTTCAATCACACCTGACTTATTTGCGCTCAGAAATAGTTTCAGCATCTTATACTGTGTTTAACTTTATAGACTTTATCATTTTAAATACAGATAGCATGTATAAAATTCTGTAATTACTTTTTCCTATGCAGAATTTCTCAGCTCCTGTCTTTTGCTACAACTCTCTGCTCTCAAGAATCTTCTACATTGGGACTTCCAGATTTTCCTTTAGACAGCTTATCGGCTGCAGTTCAGATTTTGGTATGTGCATACACATGTGCTGTGAAATACTATTTCTCAAAATTAGATCTGGATTATTTGTGCTGTTAGAAGAAGATTAACATGAACATTTAAAAAAATAAACCTGTAAAACCTAAGGATTGTTTGAGGAAGAAAACCCCAGTCAGATATCTCTGGATAATGCTTTAACCAACTATATAGCATAGTAGTGACGGACAAAGTATGGCATGACACAAGAATTGTGATGACATTAGATGTATCTTGGTGCTCAAAATAATGGTTTTTATTCTGCTAAATCATCTTAGCTGACTTCAGGGGTATCTACGGTTTACCTGATAACACTGAGGTAGTCAGTGGAGTGGAATAAAAATTACAACCTAGAAGTGCTTCTGATTTAATGATGTGCAAGTAAGTCAGGTTGATTGCATTACTAAGTCCCCTATTACTCTCCACTGACACCTAAAAGGACCCAAAACAACCATTCAAGTGTGGGTATAGAAGACACTTAAGTTGTGTGAGATGAAGGCTACATTAGGTCTTTGGATTGGCTGGTGCATTTAGAATAACCATAGGTATAAAGGGTACCTGAAGATGCTGGTTGTTCACACTTGAAGGTGCAGTACTTCATGACAGCCATAATCCAGAGGGAAATAGTACTCTATACTTGCTGGATTCGCATTGGCAGATCAGGCAGATCAGGACTAAAGCTGTGGCAGTCTTTCAGCTGTGCCTGACAGGTTTTTGTCCACTGGACTTTGTAATTACATGGTAAAAAGTCAAAGTAAAAGCAGAAGGTGCTTCCTGAAGGAAGTTAGGGAGAAATCTTTATAATAGAGAGGGGTTAGTTCTCTTTTGCACGTGGGAAGATCTTGTCAACCCAGGAGGGTAACACCAGGACAGCTTCTCAAACCCTCTGTCCAAGGTCTGTAGAAAGGACTCTTAGGGGTAATTCTCTGCTGTGTCTTCTGTGCAATTATTTTACTGATGGTACTGCTCAGTGGCAGATTGCTTCTATGTGTTTATTGGATTATATAGATTATAAACATACAAATTATTTGTGTTACTGTGGTGCTCAGTCCCCTCAGTTGTGCTGGATACGTACAGACATAATTTTTTTTATGTACTGCAGTAGCTGTTAAGTGATTAAAATTCAAATTCAGAGAAATGAAACAGTATTTGGAGGGCTTCAGGAAAGAAATACATGTTGGATTTTAAAATAAATGGCAACTTTTTATTCTTTGAGCCCTGTAGTTAAAAATTATTTTTAAATGAATGCCAGATGGCTTTCAGAGCAATGGAAAGAAAATGATCCCTAAGCTATTATCTAAACTATGGAAGGAAGGAAGCATTTTATTTTACATTAGGAATGTGAAGTGTTGTCGTTGTATGACAGTGTCTTTTTTAGGTAGACTAGAACTGTAGAACTGTTTCTTTTAGAATACGTTTTAATCCCTTGTTTTTTTAAGGCAGCTGATGTCAGTGGTTCTAGCTACAGCGTTTTTCTTTTCGTATGCTGGGTCACTGCTATGCTCTGCTTCTACCTTGGTTGATTTAACCACTTAAAAGTGTGGAGGGAATGCATTACAATGACTAGCTCCTTATCTTCTATCATGGATTCACATAGTCCCAAAATGTATTTCTTAGGTTGAAAACTCCTGCCTTCTGAAAGGGAGAATTTTTCATAGGGTGCTGTTCTGAAGAGGCTAATTTCATATACGCCATTGTAATTATTATTAATTTGAGATAATGTGGACAAATTATATGTTATGTCTTTATATATAGTCAGAGGGTTTTTAAAATGCAATAAAGGGCTCCCTGATCCTTTAAGCAGTACAATTACTACAGTGCCTTAAATGGTTTATTTTTACTGATCTTTTCTTAACACGGAACATTATAAATAGTATTACTGATTATAAGTATGAATTGAATTATGCATTTCATAAAATATGCATCTCCTGATTTCATTTTTAAGCAACTCTTCTTTCAGTTGGGTGCCTATGTAACTCCAAGTGTAAAACCAAAAATCAGTTAATTTTATTTAAATTACATTATTTACTTTTTACTTACTTTGAAGGCTTAAAGTAGTGCCAGTCCACTGACTGCTTTTCACTGGTTTTACACACAAATAGTCCTCAAAAATTTGTAAGTCTTTTTTAAAAACAAACAGTCAAGTATTACTTTACAGTTTTTAAAACACACTTTTCCAACGTGAAAGGCTTTATGCCTATGTGCATAAATGCGCTTCCATTTCTTTTTCTGTTAGTGTGGCAAAAAAATTGAATCTTTGTCTAGTTCAGGCAACAACTGACAAGAGTTAGTACTTACAACTAACAAGGAGATAGTAAAAAAAAATAAAGTTGTTTTCAATTTTGCATGGAAGGTTCAAGCATACTTAGTAGCTCATTTCAAAACAAAACAGCTTTGATCAAACTGTTCACAAATTTCTAGGAATTGATTTGTTGAGTAGAACCTGTACAATGTAATAGAATCAAAATTTGATACTAGAAATTGCTGCAAATACATGGGTCATTATCATATTAGAGATTTCATGTGATATTGATTCTTTTCTAGTAATATTATGAAGCTCAGTTACCTGTGGTGGGATTTGTCTCTCCTAACCTTAAATGTCTTTAGGTATCTGAGCCAGTCACTATAGCTTCCATTTATGCACAGGAAATAAGGTAATTTTTAGGACATAGTTCTTCTAATCTACTTTAGCCATTTATATTATAACGCATTGCGCTTGAGAAATGCCTGTTTTGACATTTGACTGAATACTGCATGAACTGGTCATTTGTATACTGCCCTAACAGCTTTATTTTAAGTGCTATATAGGGTTTTCAGGTTAATAACTGATGATTGAATGCGCAAATAATTTTGTTTTTGAAATTTGGATTAGAATTCCTTTCCTATGATGTCAGTTCAGCATATTATTGACCGGCTTTACCCCTATAATGTTTTCCTTGGAAAGGAAGGCAGGACTGCAGTCAAAGATACGTTAAAAGTAAGTATTGCACATATGTGTTATAATTCCAGGGAGTGATGGATTTTGACAGTAGTTTTCCTGACCAATGTTACTTCACTACTTCTGTTAAAAAAAGAAATCTTAAGTAAACTAAATGGCTGCATTATTGCTGATGCTCAAACAGTATTTTAAAAAGGCAAACTTCATAAGCTAGTAGATTTCTTTGTAGTGAAAAGTGTGAAACCTCTGTGTTCTGTAGTATATTTAGACCTCAGTTCAAGAGTGGTGGTTAATATGTTATAAGTGGTTAATGAACGCAGAAGTAGATACTTAAGGTAATCAAATGCTTTCAATATACCTCTGGCATTGGACTTTTAAGAGGATATACTAAAATGACAATAGGGACCACATACACAAAATACATTGAGTGTAGTATGATTATAGATTATATTAGCCTCTGGTTTTGGTCTGTTAGCTGTTGCTTGTTGTTGGTCAGATCTGTTTTGTTGGTTTGTGCTTGTTTCATAATAGCATATAAAGCCTATAATTATTCTGGGTTATTCCATTTATCCTTTTAAAACTTCATCACAGTACCAGCTTTCTTTTGTTTTTGAGTATGTTGAAAGAGTTATGTATGTTGTTGAAAATTAGTGTTCATGATCTAGAGCATCTTACCCAGGTCTTTCAGTCCTGAAAATTAGAAGTTATTTCATAGAATCATTGAATGGTTTAAGTTGAGATAGACCTTAAAGATCATCTGGTTCCAACTCCTCTGCCATGGGCAGGGACACCTCCCACTAGACCAAGTTGCTCAAAGCCCCTTTCAACCTGGCCTTGGACACTTCCAGGGAGGGGGCATCCTCAACTTTCCTGGGCAGCCTGAGCCTCACCACCCTCACAGAGAAGAATTTCTTCCTTACATCTAATCTAAATCTACCCTCTTTCAGTTTAAAGCCATTACACTTTGTCCTATGACTACAAGCCCTTTTAAACTTCAGCTTTCTTGTAGGCCTCCTTTAGGTACTGGAAGGCTGCAATAAGGTCTCCCAAGAGCCCTCTCCTCTCCGGGCTGAATAACCCCAACTCTCTCAGCTTTTATTCATAGGAAAGAGGCTCCAGCCCTCTGATCATCTTTGTGGCCCTCCTCTGGACCTGCTCCAAAAGGTTCATGTCCTTCTTCTGTCAGGGGCCCCAGAGTCGAGTGCAGTACTTCAAGTGAGGTCTCACCAGAATGGAATAGAGGGGGAGAATCACCTCCCTCGACCTGCTGGCTCTACTGCTCTCGAGGCAGCCCAGGATGAGATTAGCTTTCTGAGCATGCATTGCTGGCTCATACTTAGTTTTTCACCCACCAACATCCCTAAGTCTTTCTCTGCAGGGCTGGTCTCAGTCCATTCTTATTCCTATGCGCTTATTTAGAAATAACCAACTTTGTAGCTAGTGGATTTTTTTTTTTTCCTAAAACCAAGCCTATATGTCAGGGAAATGTTTGTAGCCCATCCTTGCTGACACCTCCCATACATGGCCTTTTTGCATTGGAGCTCAGTCCTGTATTCCCTGTTTAACCGGGCTGGTTTCCTATTCGTCTTCCTGAGTTTTGGGATGGGCAGTCCTTGCATTTGAAGGAGGTTGTCCTGAATGACCTGCAAGATTTCATGAACCTTCAAAGCTGCCTCTTATTGGATCCTACCTACCACTTCTCTGAATAAGCCGATCTGGCCTGAAATCCAGAACTTCTGGTCGATGATGCTTGCCTTCGTCACTCCCCCTCAGGATTCTGAACTCCCTTATTTCATGGTTGCTACAGCCAAGTCTGCTGTTCATTGCCACGTTCACTACCAGTTCCTCCTTGTTTGTGAATAGCAGGAGCTTTCTGCAGGAGCATCACACCTGCCTAGCCAGTGCAGTGCCTGTATTAAGTTGTTATTCCAGGCAGCCTCAGAAATGTAGATTGTTTGTGTCTTGCCGTGTTGCCTTTCCATCACATGTAAGAGTGATTGAAGTTGCCCATAAGAACCATGGTCTAGGTGGAAAAACAAACTTCTATCTCTTAGTAGATCAGTAACAGTCACTTCAGTTCTTATATGCCTTATTTTAAATCCTTTGTTTACATCTTTTTGTTTTCCCCTATCAGTTATATGGTGAATGTGTTTATCTTCAGTACCATCAGCGTCCTCATTTTTCCATTTCTTTAATTTTATATGTTTTGCATGCTTTTGTTTCCTGTGTAAGGCAGATTGATTTGACTAGTAAAATCTTCTTTCTCAATGATCGCCTGCTTTTAAGTACCTCCTTATTTGCATTTTGCTGTGTTAATTTTCTTTTTTTTTTAGTATACTCTTCATCACTACTTATGTGAATTTGTCCTGTTATGTCAACAAGTACATATAATCTTATTTGGAATTTTATTCTATTTGCACACAACAAATCTTGTTAAGCAATGAACCTTAAGAAATAGAGAAAATAACTGGTGGTACTGAACAACTTCTGTTTATAATGATATTATAGTAATAACAGTGCCAGATCTGTATTAAATATGGATAAGAAATTATGTTTTTTCCATTCCCTAAGAAATGTGAGGGAGAGGAGGCTAGAAGATGCAATTTGATTTCTTACTCTACTTTTCTGTAGATTTCCAAAGAGCATCCAGCTAATATTTGCCACTGAATGCTTCTCTCTGTAACACAATACAGTTCAGAAATACCAATCTTAATGGAGAAATGGAGAGTTGAAAAAATAGATACTTGAAGTACATTTGCAATTGATCAGTGATTCGTGTGTATTGAATCACTTCTTAATGTCAGCTAACATTTAAAGAAAATAAAAACTAATTTCATATAATAAAATGTAAAGTTTAGGCATGAGACTTGGAGACAGATATGGGAAAGTAGTAATCTAGCCGATAATGTTTCTTAATTTCAGTATGTCTTCACTTCCACGTTATCTTCAGCTTGGGTACATCCTTTCCTTATGTGCCTCCTTGCTCAAAGAGAGTCCACCAAGACCTAGGTATTCCTCATAATTCTTATTCTCATTAATGAATTAATTTGACACACTGACTTACACCTTTCCTATGAGTGAAAGTAGTTCACTACAGTGTTAGTCTTGGATGTGTAAAGATGCTTTGAAATGCTAATCTCTTGTTGAGTGGATCTAGTTGGAGTTAAAACCTGTCTTAGGCTTAACTCTGTCTATCAACCAACTTTTTCATTTGATACAAACGTAACTCAAATTAGGTGGCATCAAAAAAAGTGTATATGGATCGCACACTAATCCAGCATCAGCAGTGATCTTGAGAGATGCTTCTCGTACAGGGCATTTGTACAAGGATACAGTCTGCAGCATTCATTAACTTGCAACAGACAGAACAGAAGTGCCCAAATAAACTTGAGAATGATGTGCCTTTGTGTTCCCCTATTTGAAGTTTCTGCACTTTGAAAACTGTATCGCTTTCTATTCTCATTCTTAAAGAAGATATTAAACTTGGGAGATGGTTTGGAGTTGGTTTGAATTCTGGCCTTTCAAAGTATTGTCTACTTGCATGAAATATTGGCATACAAATTATTTTGACTGGCAGATGAACATTTGAAATATGACTGCAAAAATTAAGTAAAAAATTTATTTAAGTTTTTTCTTTAAAAGATGTAGATACACAGAAATCACTACTTTCAAGGAAAACAACCTCCAGTTAAACATTCCCAAACAATAAGCTTAAGTACAGCATTGAAGTTTTCTTTCCTGTATACCATTGATAGGCTTTTATAGAAGTGGTTGTCTTCATTTAGGGTGAGTTTAGTGGCTCATAAGAGACTCTCTGACTGTTCTATACTTATTTCTTCATTGTTACGTAAGCTTTTAGTGTTTTACTTCAGATTTGTCAGAAATTTGGGGTTTGCTTTTTTAATTCTCACATGACTTTTGAGTGCCTTTTTTCCCCAGTATTGGAAACGCCCACTGGTTTGGGTTTTTTTTGGTTTTTTGTTTTTTTTTTTTACCTTCTAATAAGAAGAATCTTCCCATCAGATTTTAGAAACAACATATAGATAAGATTTGTCTTAATAAATGAGCAAGTCACTTTCAGCCTACTATCCAAGTGTTTAACTTCACTGTAAGACCCTTCTACAATTTTTCTTAATTTTTTAAAAATTTTTTATTAATTCTGTGTTTACTGTCTTGATTTTATATCAAATAAAAGCTTGGTTGTTCCCTCTGACTAATTTCTGTATTTTTCGCACACCCACTTTGAACTTACCTGACCCCCTTCTCGAAAACTCTTTGCCTGTCTCAGAGCAGGGAATCTTAAGACTACATAGTCACTCTTCCGTAGAGAGTGAACTGAGACTTCAGAAAGCTGGAATCATCTTTCTTGTCTATACAATTCAGTTTGCTTCTAAGATATTTCTGTTGCAAATTTTGGTATAAGGAAGGATTTGTTTCTCTTTTATTCCCCTCTAAGTAATTTATAATCTTTGGGGGTTTGCATTAATGAATGCTCTTAAGTGCCAATACATAGTATTTTAGTAGTATCTGTCCTTCAGACTTTATCTCTCTTATCTTGCACTTACAGCTCATATTTTACTTCTTGTGAAATGGTTCATCCTTCTTGTTCCTCGAAAAATTCCCTTTCCAACGCGTGCAGAGAATCTTCACGAAAGATGAGTTGCCCTCAAATCCCTCTTTAGGATAGCTTAGCTGTCCTGTGGGTTTACCGTAGTGGTTATCTGCAGATACATCCCATTTAAGCTCTCTATTCCTTTGACCAGCTAGGTCACCAGTGTGTTCTTTGCAGTTTCCATGCAGAGACGTAACTGATCATTAGATACTTCCAAGTGGTCAGAATTCCTTTTCTTTCTTTTTTCTAATTTTTACAGTTTGCCTTTTCTCACATGTTTCTAGGCATGCAGAATGTGACCTGGTGATTATGGACTTCTGTTGCAGGGATCCTTCTGCGGACGGAGCCCGAGTCACAGATCGTATACCAATGTGGTTAGAAATCGTGCTCGTTTATTGTTTACAATACATCTCAATTTATAGACTCTTGTCCACCCGACTAGCTACATGGTGATTGGATAGCGTCTCTGTCACACAGACAGCACACATCTCTTAAGGCACTGTGGTTGGCTAAAAGGGGTTAGTCCACACACAGCTACTGTTTTGGTTAGAGTTAAGAAAACAAGACCAGTTAGAGATGATTTCCCACACGATAGTGTTGCAGCTGGGTTTCGGCTGCTAAGTTTCCCAGAGAGAGTAGCATATTTTCCACAGTTCTAATTCCTGCTAGAAAGATACACCAACAGACTTCCAAGCCACTTCCCCTCTTTTTGGTGGCTAGTCATTTTTTCTTTCCTCAATGAAACTGCCCACTTCTGGGTCTCCAAGTATCTCCCAAGCTTTCTGATACTGAATGTGCTTAACAGTTGTCCTTCCAAGCCACAATTTTTTTTTTCTTCGCAGCTATCAACTTGGACTTTGTGTAGAGAAACTTGCTTCTGGCTCAGGCAGAAGTATGTTTAATGTGTTGTACATCCATTTCATGCCACTCTCTAATTCCATACCTAGCTATTGTAATTCTTAATGGAAAACTGCATCAGGGAGGTCTGTCTTACTCTGAAAGCCAAAACCAGTTTTGTCTGCTGCTCCTGTCCAGGTCTAAGTGTGGTCATTTGTTTATTTACTGCATTATCCAGTTCAGCAGCAACTCTGCAACATCAATTACTTGTGATGAATTCAAATTGTCCAAGTTCAGTTAATTGTATAAATACAGTAGCCATCTGCACAGAGATACAGACCTCTTTCACTGTCCTAGTTTGGAGTCTAAAAGGCTAGCTGCAGAATCCTCGACAATATTATAAGAAAAAATGAAATGAACAAACCTCCCAAACCAACCCAAAAAACACCTTAGAAACTGTAGACTCCCAAGACCTTTGTGTACAATGTCTGCTGCTGCTGCTGTCTCTAAATCTTCCTTGTTTGATGCAGAGGCTGTGGGTGCAGATGATCTTGCTTGCTTATAGTTACTTTCTTTTGCTGATATCTGATTAAGGAATTTTAGTGTACAAGTATTTTGCATTTTTCTGTATGAGCAGCTTTGGCCTTATCTAAAACACCATTAACTTAGGAAGACTCTTACAATTTAGTAATGAACATAAGAGAGAGAACATTTGTAGTTCATTTCACAGAATCATAGTAGGAGCATTTCTAAGAATCAGAGTTTGAGATACTGCTCAGTAG
>NW_010419149.1:35435-49454 GCF_000710305.1 Buceros rhinoceros silvestris
CTGTCCTCTGTTGATGTTTAAACCTTTAAAGGTATCTGAAATAGACTCATCTATTACAATTGAATATAATTTGGTGCGGTCCTTTACTAAAGCATAATTATCTTAAATTCATGTAATAAATGAAAATTTGTGGGCTCTAGTTCCAGAATGGAAATTTACAAAGTGATGAAGGGCCAGTGAAGCATCTCAGTTTTCTTTCTAGATCTCAATAGGTGATGCTGTGAATCCTAGTGGTAATAAAACTACATGCTTTTTAAGAATGATTTTACATTAGTGACTTCTGGTTAAAATTTTTTTTTCTAAGAATTCTAAGGAGTTGGATAATAGTCCTTTTAATCTTGCTTACTCAGCTTTTGTTCTGTTGAATAGAAAGGCTCTATGAGTTCAGTAATTTCAGTTAGTGGCTTTTTTGTGCATAAATCACCTGATCCCATTCCCAACAAAATAGACTTTTCACAGGATTTTTTTTAAATGGCTTTCATGCTTTCTATAGACAGCATAAAATAGAGAGTATGATGCTCAAAAGAGGATTGGGAAGACAAGTGTCCCATCTTTTTGTGTTTGATACACCCAGAACATGTTGAAGGCTTAATTTGAAGGGTTAATTTGTACAAGTTGTCCTTATTTTCATTGTATGATAAGGTTTTGGAGCTATGTAGTAATGTTTAATGGTTATTTTTATTCATAGCCAGATGTTTAAATCTGCAGTTGGTTATAATGACCTGCAGAGATTGGTGATCTATTATTACACATGCTAAAGGCTATCATCTGTTTCTCTTATTATTTTGCTGTGTCAGACTAAGACTTGGCAAAGTCACCATATGACATTTTCACTTTACATCTGTCACTAGAGTCAAAATAAGTAGATAGTATACAATCTTTTTCTTTGGTTTTAAATGTAAAATACATAAATTATCAAGAATGTGAACACAGGTATGTGAAGTAAAAGTTGAAGTAAAGTAAATGGATTTACAAGCAAGTAATCTTGAATATACTTCTGGCCTTGTTCTCAGAAAAAACAGTTTTAAATGCTGCATTTAATTATTAATTTCTCCTACCGTGTAATTCTACAGCGTTTTGATCTTCAGGATTCAGAAAGCCACTTGCTTCCCAGCAGGATTACTAAAGTAGAAGGTGCACATGGAAACAAACCCTTCAAGGCTGATGTAACTGTCCAGATTGGTGAAAAAGAAGTGACATTCCAGGTATAAATTTATATATTCATCAAACTGTGTGTGTTTTTAGATACCATTAACTTGTTTTCATCTCATTGAGGATTTGACAATAGATATTGGTGATTTTTGTATTTTGTCTCTAGCATGAACAGCCTCAAGTCATTTGCAGACTCCAGTGCTGTAATTGAATTGATTCACTTTTTGTTGTTATTTTTCGTGAAGAGTGAGCAAAGGAGGTGTGAAAGATTAGAATTAAATGTGATTAGAATTAAATGTGTTGATTAGAATGAAATTATTAAATGTTTTTTGTTTTTAAGTTCAAGATTTATTTGATGGATGACCATCATCAGCAAAATATTACACCAGTTTTGGAGAAGTGTGACCCAGTCCGCACATGTCTAGAGTTACCACAGTATAGCTTATTTAGCTTCTTTTTTTTTATCTTATAGGTTCCAGCTGGGACTGGGCTGTTAAAAAAGCATCCTAGATCAGATACTTTCATAAGGACTTCCAGCCATAATCAGCTGTTGGCAGAAATGATGCAATCCCATATGGTTAAAGATATGTGCTTAATTGGAGGAAAAGTAAGAATTTAAATTTCTTTTCCTCATTCCTGTTAACATTCCTTAGAATGTAATCTGGTTCTTATTTTTTAACTTTTTAGGGCTGTGGCAAAACAGTTATTGCTAAGGAGTTTGCTGATATGCTGGGATACAGCATAGAACCTATCATGCTGTACCAGGTAAGTAAACTATCTGCTGATGATCATGCTTTAAGAGATAATCTAAATAAAATGAAGGAGATTCATTTAACACAGTGGTCTTTCTCCTAGCTGCAGAGAATTGTGATTTGGCATGTCTGAGTGCCATAAAGAAAACTTTGTCTTTTGTGTCTTCTCATTTTTTCCCTTTTGAAGTATGTTTCCTGCCTGTAGGTCAAAGTGGACGCTACTTGTAATTCAGGCATGTTGAATGCCTCCGGAAGACCTTTTGTCATTCCTCCCCCCTGCCCCCCACCTTTTTTTTTTGTCCATATGCTATTTAAATCTTATGATGGACTTCTCCATTATCAACATTAGTTTTTTTATTATGAAAGACAATTTCTTTATCTTACTGAGAATACACAATAGATATAATGTTTTGGGGGAACTTTTTAAATAGTTATTTCTCATGTTCCATAGACTTAATCTTTTTTCTGTTTTATTTTTTTATGTCTTTCTTCTGTCAAGGTCACCTAATGTTCTCTTACATGTTTATTTCTTCTAATGCCTAACATCAGAATTTTAGTCAATATTATAAATTCCGTTCCTTTTGGTTTACACTTCTGCGTAGTCTGATGATTACAGTTGTGGTGGGACTGTATTGAAGGAGAGATTAGAAGATAGGGTTCCACATTAAAAAACATTGCACCCCATAAAATCAGGGCTGGT
This sequence comes from Buceros rhinoceros silvestris, assembly GCF_000710305.1. Lineage (NCBI taxonomy): Eukaryota > Metazoa > Chordata > Aves > Bucerotiformes > Bucerotidae > Buceros > Buceros rhinoceros. The sequence goes on from NW_010419149.1 coordinate 38,040, forward strand.
ATTTAAATATATACATAATACATTCAATTAATATTAATTTCATTATTCATAGGTGCTATAACAAACAAACAGTAATTTTATTCTGCCCTGACAGTGTCAGACAGATGAGTTATGCCATTTTCTTACACTTTAATATCTCCAGGTGTGAGCAGATTTGCATTCCAAAGCTACATAACCTCATTGATGCAATGTTATGTTCATAGTAACGTACCTGGATTCCCAGCAGTGCCTACTACCTTCTGTACAGTGGTATTTTAAATAGGTGCATGGTTTCAGAGACAGAACTGAGTGTGCCCAGCTACCCTGCATACTTGTCGCTGCACTTGTCACTGTACAAGTATTTTAAAGCTCATCGCAGTAAAATAACTTTTGTAACTTGACAAATCTGCTTAAGGACAGGCACACCCTAACCCTTGTTTAATTGCACACAGTACAGTATTGAGTACTCACCAGCAAAATTAGACAATTATTTGATGAAAAACATGGCCACTGTTTTTCAACATCCTACCTTTAATTAGTGTGGCTTCACTGAATAGGAATTCCTTTTTGGAGACACATGAGAAGAGCTGGCAATGAAGTTAGATAGTAAACATCTTTCTTTCAGAGGGATCTGTAATTGCTACAGAAATAAAATCTGGAGTATTTTGAAGGTTTGTAGTATTTCCCACCGAAGTGAGCCTTTCCTTGGGTTTCACCAGGGTTGATAAAATTCAAAAGACAGAGGGTTTGTTTAGAGAGGCTTTTTAGTGATATCAGACAGTATCATTAAGACAAATAAATGAGTGTGAGCTCATTGTTCATATAAATTTCTGTGTTATACAAGTCTATGTAAGATCCACATGAGTTTCTATATGTACAGATATTTCCTATGTATGGTGTGTTACATGATCTCAGAAGTTTTTACAGGAAGCAGTGTATTTAAAAATAATTGAATGTAGCTGAGCTATATATCTTCTGATAAATTTTAATAATGCATTTGTCTTAAAATATGCAATAACATATCAGGAGCTTTGCATAGCAAAGTAATAGAATAATTTAATGACATAACAAATGTTAAATGTATTAATTCATACCGTAATTCAGTGATGAAAGCTACGAGAAGTTTGATAATGCTGTAAATTTAGTAGATTTTTCTACTTCAGCTCAAAAAAGTGTCTTTTTGATTCTTTAAGAGAGACAGCATACTGTCCTAAATCCATTTCTAAAATTAAGAAGGCTTTTATTTGTCCTGTGGTTCATTTTAATTTTCCAATGATTTCTGCAGGCACAAAAATAAGTAGTGGAGCATTTATCCTTTGTCTGAGGGAATAGCACTGTTTTTCTTCAGGCTCTGGGAAGAAATGAATTATTAGATTTTTTTAATATATATAATGTTTATTTATAGTTTTAATATTTACTTCATCGCTTTCCATCTGATGTTGATTTGAGGGCTTGAATAGCTCTTTCTTTATATTGATTTTACAGGAAAAAAAAACCCTAAAATCCTTATATTACTTAAATTAAAGGTTCCCAAATCTTTTGAGCACATAGATAATCTCTTACACTAACAGTTGGCTCAGAGAACAATTCCTGCCTCATTTCACAGAACCTCTAGAGATCATCTAGTCCAATCCCCCTGCTAAAGCAGGTTGCACAGGGTTGTCAACAGGCAGGTTTTGAAACTCTCCAGAGAAGGAGACTCCAAAACCTTTCTGGGCAGCCTGTTCCAGTGCTCTGACACCCTCAAAATAAAGAAGTTTTTCATTATGCTCAATGTAACTTTCTGTGTTCCAGTTAGTGCCCTGTTGTCCTTTTCCTGTCACTCGGCAACACAGAAAAGAGACTGGCTCCATCCTCTTGACATGCACCCTCCAGATATTTATAAGCATTGATAAGATCCCCTCTCAGTCTTCTCCAGGCTAAACATACCCAGATCTCTGAGCCTTTCCTCATAAGAGAGATGCTCCAACCCCTAATCATCTTTGTAGCCCTTTGTTGGGCTCTCTCCAGTAGTTTCTTGTTTCTCTTGAACTGGGGAGCCTAGAACTGGATGCAGCATTCCAGATGTGGCCTCACTAGGGCAGCGTAGAGGGGGAGGAGAACCTCCCTTGACCTGCTGGTCACACTCTTCTTAATGAGCCCCAGGATAACATTTGCCTTCTTGGCCACAAGAGCACATTGCTGGCTCATGGTTAACTTGTTATCTACCAGGACTCTGGGGTCCTTTTCCAAGGAGCCGCTTCTAGCAGGTCAACCCCTAACCACTACTGGTGTATGGGGTTATTCCTCACTAGGTGCAGGTCCTTACACTTGCCCTTGTTGAACTTCATTAGGTTCCCCTCCACCCAATTCTATTGCTTGTCCAGGTCTCGCTGAGTGTCAGCACAGCCCTCTGGTGTATCGGCCACTTCTCCCAGTTTTGTATCATCAGCACCCCTAACCACTACTGGTGTATGGGGTTATTCCTCACTAGGTGCAGGTCCTTACACTTGCCCTTGTTGAACTTCATTAGGTTCCCCTCCACCCAATTCTATTGCTTGTCCAGGTCTCGCTGAGTGTCAGCACAGCCCTCTGGTGTATCGGCCACTTCTCCCAGTTTTGTATCATCAGCAAACTTGCTGAGGGTACACTCGATCCCTTCTTCCAGATCACTGATGTTGAACAAGACTGGATGAAATTCCCTAGGAACACTGCTAGCTACAAGCCTCCAACTTTTTTCTGTGCCTCTGATAACAGTGTGCCTCTGAGCTCTGTGATTCATCCAGCTCTCAATCCACCTCCGTCCACTTGTCTAGCCCACACGTCCTCAGCTTCCCTGTGAGGATGTTGTGGGGGACAGTGCCAAAAGCCTTGATGAAGTTGAGGTAGACAACATCTACTGCTCTCCCCTCATCTACCCAGAGAGTCACACCATCATAGGAGGCAATCAGATTGCTCAGGCATGATTTCCCCTTGGTGAAACCATGCTGACCACTCCCAGTAACCTTCTTTTCCTCCACATGCTTGGAGATGACCTCCCTATTTTTGTGATGTGTGACATCATTATACGAATTTCTCATTATATGCCAATCCACTTAGGCGAATTACCGACAAAGGACCCTCATGCTAGTTTAGGAAGGGTTTGGTTTTAAGTTGTGTCTTCATGCAGTTAAGCAACAGCGAATGAGAAGCAACAGCCAGCTAGTTCTTTGTGACTGTAGTTAGGGAACTTTTGGTTTAATTTGTTTAAAATAAAACATTTTCTACCCCGAGAGTTTCGGGAGGAAAAAAAAAAGCAATATTCAAATTGATGTTCTAACAGTTTTCCAGCAACTTGCTCCTTTTCTTCCACTGCAAAACCAGACTTTTAAGCACATCACTAGTGTTTGTGTACTGAGATGTTTTTGTTTCTAGGGGGGGTTTTTTGGGGTTTTTTTTTTTGTTGTTGTTGCATGAGCTCATATTTTTTCTTTGCAAATTTCTTCCAGTTTTTTATTTGAAAAATACTAACAACATGTAAGTCCAAATTGGCATGAAAAGCAGGAATCATAGTTTTGGGGTTTTTTTATTTTTTTTAATTTTTTTTGTACATCGTAATTGCCAGGAATACGATTAGCACTGAAAGCCATGAAAAACGGCTAGGTTGGAGGCTTGTGTTGCTGTAACTGGTAAAGGGAGAGGAACAGAAGTTTATCCTACTTGTTTTCTCTCCTAAACATCTTTTTTCTTGTGTAGAAGTTATTTTAGAAAATAGCACAGTGTAAAACACGTAAGTTACAATGATTGTTACAATTTAAAATAAATATTTTGTTTCACCAGGCAATATAATGTTGCCATTGCTTTGCCCAAAATAAGGGGAAAAAATTTATTCATATACTTCTATTACTTCCCCTCCAAAGGGAGGGTTTTTTAGTGTTACAGTATTATAACTGTGTATCTCATAATGTTATATTTTAAAAATAATATATTAAAAATTGGTTTAGAGTACATAAATAGAAATAAATAGTCATGAAACAAGTCCCTCACAAAATCTGCACGGGCATTAGCAAATGATACTTCTTTTTAATGCATCGCTCAACCATTTAAATTACAATATAAACATTCATTTTGTATTTCAGAAAATATTTTGCAGCAAAACACACTTCTCAGTTTATCTCCAGAAAATTAATTCATGGCTCTCAAGTGGTTATTTGAAGTACAGAAGTACATTCTATGTAGCATACCAAGCTCCCAATCAATTCATACTGTATGTTGTTTCATTCCTCTAGAGGTGAATTGTCAGAAGGTGTGTTAGTTCAATACTCAGTTATGAAGTGTTTACTAGCTACTGAATGCACACTTCTGATGCAAGTCCTAAAACCATAATTTTCTCTGGCTTTGATAAAAATGTTTCATGTTCTGATTCTAGTCTGACTCATTAATAAAATAGAAAAGAGCAAACACAACAGTAAAAAAATCCCAGAAATAAAACAATAAAAATATGGTCTAGTTCTGTCGATTCCCACATTCTGTTGAATGTGGGACTTTAAATCATATAAATGTGGAAGCACTGAAGGAACCAGACTTTGTCCTGTTATTTTAAGGCTTTTAAGGAAATGTGGAAAGAGGAAATAGTTCAGTCCATCTGACGTAATTTGTTCTATTTTTATTCTTTAAAGGGATTATAGTTGTGAAAAGGACATATGCAAAAGCTACAGCTACAAAAGAAAATAATTTTTTCGTCTGATTTTAGGTTGTGTTCACAGCATAGTCTGAGGAAGGAATTTCATCTTCCAGGTCACAAGATGTTTTTGTTGCTCTAGTGCTTACCTGCTAAAATATGTGTGCTGGAGGATATGCTGGAGTTTGCCTTTGGTTTATATTTATCCCTTAAGCATTATTTTGTGGTATGCTACGTACTCCTGATATTTTGTGTGTTACTGGCTTCTTCCTCACTCTGTAGTTTATCCTCTGATGCTTCCACTGCATTTTCCCGCTGAGAAGTGGAGCTGGGTTGTCTTCAACATTAATGATGAAATCTTTTCTCTTTCACGAGAGTCTCTTTCAGGACTTCTTTGTGAAATAAATGACTCTTTTTTGTTCCAGGTGTAAAATTGCTGCCCCCTTCTGTACACAAAGCTGTGCACAAGTTGTCATATGTTTGCATTATGTTTAAGGAGGGAGGGAAAAAAGGCTGTTGTTCTGGTTTTAAAGAGAGATGGTATTGGCAAGTCTAGAACTTGCAAAGACTATTTCACATAGTGCGTGTGTAGATTCCTGTGCGTATCTCTAATAATGTTTGGAAAAGTAATTGAAGATTTCCTGCTAGTCTTCTTTGAGTATATTCTCAGGAAAAACCAAATGCAGGTTTTTTTAAGGAGAAAGCATGCATTTGTAGATGGAGAAAATAGAGCATAAATATATTCTTGTGATGAATTGATACTTACAGGATATGACGGCTAGAGATTTGCTGCAGCAAAGGTATACTCTTCCTAATGGAGACACTGCTTGGAAGCCATCGCCGCTGGTTACTGCTGCCCTGGAAGGAAAGCTTGTTATCCTTGATGGCATTCATCGAATTAACCCTGGCACTCTAGCTGTACTTCAAAGGTCAGGACATGAGCATGGATAAGTTGGGTGCGCTTGATCTGTTCATTGAGCGCGTGCATGCTGAGAAATTAAGTTACTTCTGATAAATATGACTTTGTAACTTCAAGAATACTGTAAAGATTCAGATGAGCATTGAAGTTTCATAGACTGTAATGTTCAGTTTTTATGTAATTGAAAGCAGATGCAATTCTTTCATGTTAATTTTAAGTCTATAATAATACAGGAAATTTTGGCTTTTTGTAAATACAGAATGTAAGTCTGAATTGAAGAATGAGCTAGATTTTACTCTAAAAATACGAAATCTGGAAGTATTTGAGCAACAATTTGAAAATGCAGGATGTTAAAAAGTGTTCAAAATACTTGAAAGTGTTCTGATTGTAAATAAAATGCAATAGTTATGCGTAAACACATACTTCATATTCATAGCAAAGAACCCTTTCTAAACATTATTTCATAATTAATTTTCTTACCAGATCTATTTAAACTAAGTTCACTACCTGACTATGCATTGAAACTGTTTACTTCTGCATGGTATTTTACTTCCACACTTGGATGCATCTTAAATTGGTATAAATTCTTTTTTCTAAGCCCCATGTTGACTGAGGTAGCTTTAAAAAAGCTTTAGTTGATGTAAGTATTTTAAAAAGTAATCAAAGGCTAAATAAAGCTTATTCTTTATTTTCAAACAGACTAATACATGACAGAGAACTGACTCTCTATGACGGCACCAGATTGTTAAGGGAAGATAGATACCAGAACTTGAAAGAAGAATTACAGATCTCTGATAAGAAGCTACAGGAAAGGTAAAGTGTCATCTACAACTATAGAGTGCAAACAGCACAGCATTTTGTCGTGTGAAGAGTTTAATCTCTCTTTTAAAAAAAAAAATTACAAAATTGTCATGCAAAATGCTTCTCTATTAAATTGATACAGTCTAATCACTAGGAGAAATGTATTTTAAACATGAGTTTCCTCATGAGCTTTTTTCTTTCTGCTGCATGGGAATATTATATCCTGTTTAGTGTGCTTGAACTAAAAGGAAAACATTTAATATCCTTTAACAGAAGGAGTTAGAAATTGAAGAGTAATTGCTTAAAAACATAGATATAAAGGTATATAATATTTAATTTTGTAACATTTTATTAAGAGTGTTGGAAAATAAAGCTAAACTGAGTTTAAATACAACTTGTTACTTCTGCCTCATTAGCTAATAAGCTGGTATTTAATTTACAACTAATATGGGGCAGGAAATCCTAAGGATGGGTTGGGACCCATTATGCTTATTCTTTTTGTTTCTTCACTTCCACTCGTCTGCTAGAAACATTCCACAGATAGAAATGTTTTTTAGTCCTTTGAGACCATACTTGATACATAGTCAGACGCTACTGACCAGTTTTAGTTAATGGGAGGGATGTTGTTGAGTATACATCAAAACAAATGCAATCTAATATTCAGTAATATATAAGAAGCTAAACATACTGTGATTCTTAAATGGCTCTAACCCCTGAAAAAACAGTTGAAGTTCTATGTCAGATGTCCATGCTTATATTTACACTGCAGGGTGCCCAAACTTTGAAGAGACCTTATTGGTTATAGAAGGGATGCATTCGTCAAGTGCCACCTCATTTCTCTCAATCATCTTGCTGAAAAAGACTTTTTTTCTTTCTCCTCCTTCATAGTCCACCTTTTAGAAAAACTGTTTTGCTTTTCCTGCTTGGTTGTTTTGTTATTTATTTTGATCCAAAATACTGTGGGTTTTTTCTTAAAAATCAAACAAGCAAGCAACAAAACAAACTCCATTTTAAGTCTTCCATAGTTTTGTTTTGTTTTTTTTTTTCTTTTTGTAGATATGGTGTAAGCTAATCCTGCTTGTTACAAATTGTGTTCATGCTGCTGGAACCGTACACCCAACTAGATAGATGGATATTTCCTGCATTTATTTTATTTGAGTGAATAACTATGTATCAGGGTAGTGTTCCGTTAATCAGGATTTTAAGCCCAGACTTTGAAAAGAGGAGCAAAAAGCTCCAAGGTTCCATCTTGGATGGTATCCCAACTTTGCATTGGACTTTGTATTTCAAAATAGGTCTAGTCGTTGTGTGAGTCTTCTTTCTGCTACGTGTTCATGGTCTTGTCCAAGGTGCTTTCAGGCAGTGGATGTGCTGTTTTGCTTACTGCAAGGTACCCTTTAGTTCATACCAATATACTCCAAAAACCTAGACAACTCATCACACACTCATCTTCAGCTCTGCCCCTCTTCCTGAGTCAAATCTCTCACACAAGAATAGAGCTTTTTGTCTGGATTCTACGTCTCCCTCTTTGTTCTAACTATGGCTGTGTTGGCAGTGGACTTCCTTATACCCTTCATTATCTGTTAGACCGTAAGAACTGTTAAGCTCTCTTCTTTAATGACTATTCTGCAAACCTGTCTTCTTACTGAGCCACCTCTGTGTGGCCTTCCCTTCAGCATCATTAGTTCCACTGTTCAGCTAATTGTGCATTGCTTTTGATTTCTTTGGAGGCTCTACAAATTTTTCTTAAGGTTTCCTTGGAAGGCTGTCCCCCTTTCCTTCAGATCACAATGTACTGCTTTTACCAAGCCACCTTAATATTTTGCAACGTAGTATATTGTGATTTGCTAAGCTCTAAACGATCTGTGTGACTGACAGTGAGCTCTCGCCCTCTGATCCATAAATGAGGGATGTCTGTTGGCTTAGGAATGTATTTCTGGTTAGTTCTTGATCTTAAAAGCAAACAAACTGAAACCCCACTGTGTAGATGTTCTTGCATCTGGAAGCTCACTGTAACCGTTTAGCACCATCTGGGATACAGATGAAAATTCCTGCTACTGAATTAGCAGAAGGTCATTGTGCTGAGAATCCCATCTTCCCCTAGGTGAAACATTGAATCTGGCCCTTGTTCAACTTTCTTCTGTACTGTCTTATTCAGAAGAACCCAGGGTAAAGAAATGCAGACATGTACGATCTTCTTTGGTTTTGGCTATGGGCTTCTTTGGCATCAGTGAACCACTATTCTGTAGAGAGGACACTGTTCTCATCAGCCCTTGAGGAACTGAAGGTGTTCCAGCACCTCATCCTTACATATCCTGAAAACATCACTACCTTTCACTGGCTCCAGGATGTGATGTCAATAGTTACTGTTTGATTCCAGGACTGAATCCCTCCTTGCTTGCTCGTTCTTTTCAGCAGCAGTTACTTGTCAGTGCAAGCTTCAGTACCTTCCAGTGTTGCAGAATGACTGTGCAGAATTAGCCCTTCTCTCCAGACACCTCCTCATCAAATGAGGTACTTCAAATGAGGTACTGACAGCTGATTTCATCACAGGTGAAGAAAACATAATAGTGCTAACCATCCCTCATTTGCCTGCAAAAGATTGTCTTGTGGAAAAGTTACATAGAACGTGTTGTACCTTGAATTTATTAGCAGATTGGCTGGGCAAAGTCATACTTCTAAATTGTGACCAGGAGATGATTTCAATGTCAATGAGAACTGTTGTCTCTGCTGTGTGTCAGTGGCTGTGGATAGTGGCCCTAGCTATTTTCCTGATGTTAGAGTAAGATGAGAAGAGAGCTTTACTTACCCTGTCTTACTGGATGTAACTGAAGTCATTTCAGTACAGTTCTCTTTGCCAGGCCTGCAGAACATACACTGTCATTCCTGGTTCTGCTGGGACTGAATCTGAGCTGTTTGACTGGTGACCCATGAAGACCACTGTTAATTTTCGACTAAAGGAGTTCCCTATGGAAGATGTCTTCAAGTTTTGTTTGAATCAGGAGTTTATTGTGACTTTTTTTTCCCCTAAATACCACTCATTCAGCCTCGATTCTCGTTTGTATATTGCAAATCAATATGGTACATAGAATCCATATTACAGTAACTTCTTATTTTGATTGAAAAGGAGTGCTATTCCTAACCAATGAGCCAAAACTTCTGTAAACTCTTTTTTGTCTGTGTTTGCAAAAGGGTTTGACACGTCTAAAGTTTTTTCACATTTCTAAGAAAAATCTGAGATATTAATGGGGAAGTTTTAGAGGATCCCTTCTTCAGACAATCAAGACACATTTTGTACTAATCTTTCATGTTCATATATGAAAATATTTGATAGTAAAAAAAATCATTAATATTTTTTCACAGTTTTAGTGCCTTTAATTTTTAGTGTCTGAATAGTAATAATACTCATGTGTAGTGGAATAGAAAGGAGTGTACTGCAAAATCACTTAATTGCCAATCCTGATGAGCCAAGGGTTGGTTTTGTTTTTTTTTTTTAAATAAAGGGATAGTATTTCAGATCACAGTGTGGTCTGAAGAAATCACATGCCTCTGTATACACATGTAAACAGTATTACAGAAGCGAATGTGAATGTGCTTAAGCTACGGCAGTGTGGTTAGCAGTGCTGGACAAAGGGGAAAGTATTGTTTGGTTTTCAGATTGTTTTCAAGTTGTTCAGGTTAAAACATAATTATTCATAACATTTAATTTTGGACAACCTAATTTAAAATTTTTATTACCTTTCTAGGAGCTAATAAAATATTCTTATTTTAAATTACGTTAATTACTGTCATTGAGTTATATGTTCATTGTTATTGCATTTCTACATCTGTCATGTCAACTAGCCGTTTTCTGAGAAGGGCTTCAGACCGGTAGGTGCAATAGCTCTGTCAGGACTGACAAGTGCAAGCAGTACATTAGCCCTTGGGAGATTCTGGGGTACTCCTTGGCCTGCTGAAAGTCTGTAAGCTACAGGGTAACTAGCAGTGGGCAGAGTGCTTTTTCCTCTATTCTTTCTTGTGCCAGTTGTGCCAGTCTGGCTGTGGAGTTAAGTTAGCAAACAATCATAGTAAGATAACTCATTTGAGGCAACTTAAGTATATTGGTTTATGAGTCCAAGGAGAAGAAAAAAAAAAAAGCTGCCCTTGAGAAAGTGACAGATGGTCCTTAAAGATCTTTTAGATAGAAGGAAATTATAGCTGTAGATTCCTTATTCATTTAATGATAGCGTGAATCATTTTGCTGAACAAGTTCATAGATTAAGAGAAGGGGCATTCAAGTACTGTGCATAAACAAGATTTCTGCAGAGAATGTCCACTACTTCACTGAGACAGGTACCATAAAGGAAGTACATGGCTTTTACAAGATGATCAGTGAAGCACTGGCTTGTCTTATGATGCAGTATTTTAACCTGTTTGGGTGTATATCCTGCCCCCAACACACACACACAGGTGATAAGTACTTGCTGTAGTGAGCAGAAAGGCAGCTATTATAGGAAAATAGGGAAGTATGTATATAACAGGATTTTTCAGAAGCTAAAAGAACTCACTCATAATGCATGGGTTGTTTTAATGCCCTGGAGACAGTCGATTATTTTCTATGCGATTAAGTTAAAAGGGAACGCACAGTAGATGAGACAAATATGAAATGTGGCAGGGAGTGGATTTAGGAAGCAATAAACATTTTTAATTGCTTACATTTTCTAGCTTTTTTTCTTGTTGTTGTTGTTGTGGAGTTTTCATTTTGTTTGGGTTTTTTCCCAGTTTAGTTAATTTTCAGATATATTCTGTTAATTTTAGACTGTGGTGACATTTAGGAAAAACAGCAAGAAAAAAACCAATAGGTCATTGTGGTCCTAGTATTATAACAATTCCCAACTCATAAAATTTGATAGAAAATTAGATTTATTAAATCATGTTACACGAAGAGACAATCAAAAATGTTTGGTTTTACAAGGCAGCTTTAGGAATACCAGTCTACTTTTTTTGTTGTTGTTGGGTTTGGGGGTTTTTTTGTTTGTTTGTTTGTTTTGGAGAAGCTTCAATTGCCCAGAAACATGTGTCAATAACAAGCAAATCT
>NW_010419149.1:49572-58618 GCF_000710305.1 Buceros rhinoceros silvestris
AAAATCACCCTGAACACACTGTGCAGACTGTTCTGATCTGCCTCTCAAGAGCAGTGGAGGTAATCCTTGGCTGGAATTAAACACTGATGTCAAAAGAACGACACGCGTATTATTAGGAGAGTGCTCTACTACCTTGAGTAACCATGTAATAGAGAGAAGATTAAAGACTCTTTGTATCAACCACTTAACACCAAATCTTCTCACTGTGTTTGAGACCTATTAAGTAAAAGGTGTCAAGTTTTTAACAAGTTATACTTATGTGGTCTTCTTCTGCAAAGAACAGAGGATGTCGGGAATTTCTTTTTTATAAAGTATAACTCCATGTAGGAAGGAGGTCCATGTTATATTCTTTTACAGACTTGATCTGTAATGTGAAGGAAGAACTTTGAAGCTCTTCAGTTGCTACGAGGGAAGTTGGGAACTTTCAGAGCGTTGCAGCATTGAGTCATTTGTGGCTTTTGTTTTAATAATACACTTAGCTTGACATTTTCAACATTTCAAACTTCAGACCAAACAATAGGCTTTTGAAGTAGCCAAATAATTTTAACTGGAAGCCTGCCACAGTGATGTTGTGTGATATGTCCAAATCTAGAGAGTACATCAGTGACTTTGATATCACCAAGTTAGCTTGCCCTGACTTTGCATATCTCCTCTCCTCCCACATTTCCCCATGCTTTCCCTGGCTCGCCCCACCATGCCCTTCGAGTTAGGCGGTGACATGGAGGTGGTACAAGAGAAATGTGTTCCCTTTATTAGGGAAAGCTGACTGCTTCTTGTGTTCTCTTATGGTATTGCAGAAGGACCAGAACAGGTCCTTTGAAATTGATGGATTTCTGGAGGGGGCTTGTTTTTCTTCTTAGTAACAAGGGAGGAGGTGAGTCTTGAAGTATATATATTTATCCTATCAAGGAAATGTTTTCCTCTGTAATAAGGTTGGCTAATGTTCCATGACCTTCTTTTATGCTTAGCAACAGTGACATTCCCATTGGTTCCGCTTTCGTGTGATGTTTTCAGACATCTATTTCTATTTTTATCAATCAGGGAGTAGCTTCTAGGCTTAGGACTTTCAGCTGAGAATAACTCATACCACCCCTTGTGTTTGCTTTGATACAAGAGACTGCTATAATTGCTCTGTTGTATCACAGGTTTATTGTTGTGATGAACAGAAGAGCCAGCTGTGCAGTAGATTTAGTTTATGTTTAATGGTTATAGTCTGTCTTCAGATTTTCCTGCTTATGCCAGTTTAACCAGGAAGAAATCTTGCCTCCAAATTTGATTTCAGATGTAGTAATCTATATGGAAAATGACACAGTAACAGGCATATCTGTTAATGTAAACTGTGCAATTAAATTTCACTTGCTTTTTCTAAATTAACATTTCCTGTACTGTGAAATTAGTTGTTGCAAACAGGCCCTCCTTGCACAATTTGCCTGGCTTTTGTGTCTGACTTTTTACCTTTTATTTATGCTGCTTCTGGAGATCATGTGCTTTTAGAGATCAGTTGTGCTGATTGATGAACACCAATGAATTTCCACCCTGAAGAGGTGACAATATTGCATAAATAAGGGAAACAATAGATGTGAGGAAGGCAAAAATACCAAAAAACAAGGCAGCAGTCTCCTACTGCCCTAACACGTGCATCTGAAAGTTGTGTATTTAAGTTTTGTCTTGATCACAGTAAACTCCAATTATCTCCAGTGGAACCAAGTAGGCAGGTGTCCAAGAGACTATTAATTACTAAATCCTGCAGTGTGAACTGGGGGACACTGACTGAAGCTAGCAGGTCAGTTCCATAAAGATTTAAATAATAATAAAAGTACATTTAACAACCACGAACACGTGTTGTCACGAGGAGTTGTGGAGTTGGATAGGATGAAGAAGTTAAGACAGGGATTAGAAAAATTTGTGGGTAAACAGACATTAAAGCATGTAGAGATCTACCCTCCAGTGTCTTTGAAGATATGATGGTGGCTGGGAGGGTATGAGGGGGACAGACTACTGGTAGTGGCTAGGCTTATGTGCTTTCACCAATAAGTATTTCCAGGTGTCGTAATCAAAGACAGAACATGTAATGAGATGGGTAGATTGAAGGACCCAGTAGCCAGCAGGGCATTTCTGAAGTTCTTGTAAATCTTAATCTGCTGTTGGAGGGACACGTCTGCCCATGCTGACTCTGAAATGAACCAAGGGTAATGTGACTAGTTTGGTCTTTGAAGTACAGCTTTCAGTAACATTACAAAGTTAGGCATATCAGTCCCACCCCATGAGTCTAAGTGGTTTTCCAAGGGCCACAGAGAGCATCAGTAAGGGGAATGTTTCTAAACCATCACTAAATCCAGCTCTTCATGGTATCTAGGCCAATCTCTACAGTATCATCCTTTCTGTCAGTCTAATTGAGTAAAAGAAGTTACTCATTACTGCAGCTCTGGTAGAGCTTCTCTCCCTGATTTGCCTGTGAAACATTCTGCTTTAGGTGAAGCACTTCTAAAATTCTGTCAGATGTGTCCATTTCAGACATAAAATTCCATAGACTGTAGTTAAGTTGCTAATATTTCGTCATCTCAAGGCATGCAGGTCCTGTTGCAGATGAGATTTGAGCATAAAAGATATTCATTTATAAAATTGTAAGTCACATCATGCCATCTTTTTTTTAAAAAATGAAGTTGCATTGCAAATAATCTGAGTAGACCGTGATATGATTCATTACAATAATTTCATGCTTTTTTTCATCTGTTGTAAAAATTCAATTTGATATTCACTGCTTAAGCTAAGTAGTGCATTTTTAAACTTGGGGTGGTTTTTTTTTTTTTTTTTTTTGCAGGTCTATCTATCCTATCCATCCTTCTTTCAGAATAGTTGTCTTAGCAGAACCTCCTGTCATTGGAAGTAGTACCCAGCAGTGGCTGGGTCCTGAGTTTCTGACACTGTTTCTTTTTCATAACGTTCAATCTTTAAGCAAGACTGAAGAAATAAAAATTATTAAAGAAATGGTAAGTACGTTCAATGTTTTAGGCACTTACTATTGCTTACTGAACGTGATTATTTACTACATAAAAAACGTTTTGCTATTTCAATGTAGCATGGAGGAGTCCTCATTTTCAAAGCTTATAAAAGCAGCGTATCTGCTTATCTTTAAATAATACTGATATAATTTAGCAATCTTATTGTGATCTTAAATGATACTGTAATAGAAAAATGTTCTTTGTCAAAATTGTGTTCCTTTTTGGCTGACATAAAGCAACTGCAGCAACCGTATGCTCTTAGTGTCTGGATGTAGCTGTGTATGGAATCTGAGTATCTTGCAGTAAGATTAACGCTTTTTTTCTTTCGAGCAGATTCCAAATGTACCCAGTGTTGCTGTAGAGCAATTGTTGTCGTTAGCACATAAGCTTCGGGAGACAAATGACACCATGGTGAGCCCTTGGGTTTTTGGGGCATTTGTTTGGGTTGGTTTTTTTGTTTGGTTTTGGGGGGGTTTTTTGGTTTTGTTTTTTTTGTTTGGTTTTTAAATTTATTTTCTCCTACTGTGACTATTTCTTTTAACAACGGCTGGATGAAGCATGCTAAACTATACTAGTATTTCAAAGGCTGCCTGGTTGGAAAACTAGTCTCAGAAAATTATTGCTGGCAATTACTGCACTGCCTACTGTAAACCTTTTTTGATTTATGATGTACATTTTTAGAATCTACATAAGTAAAGTTTTTAGGAAATTGCCCCAATCTCAGAGAAGTCAGGCAGAACAGTACACCTGTTGTCAATAGGTTTAGATACATGATTCACAATGAAACATGCTTGAGATGCCTTTTGAATAGGTATGGATATAATCATGCGTGTCTGAATATTTTTTGATTAGTTCACTTTAGTCATTGGAACTTTGTTAGGTCAATTATTGGGGCTTTTGGGGCACTGGGGATTACCTAACCATTCATTATAAAAAGCCAACAGGCAACAGCAAAGATGCAGAAAAAGGAAAGCTCCAGAACTTCTGGCAGCGTTACTGCTACAGGCTATTCTATTAAAGCAGTTTTGTCAAGAAAAATAAGTTCTGCCGACATAGTAACCACAAAATTATTTTAAAAGATACAGTCAAATTATGGTGAAAAGAAAAAGAAATTTTTGCTATGGCAACTAAAGCACTGGATGTTTTTAATGGGACTGAAATGTAAAACATTTTTAGTGGAATCCAGCAATTTAATTGGTGTACAAATGTAATCCATTTTCCTTAGTTCTCATGATTTTAACATGGGTAATAGTTTTTGCAGTATTGCTGTTTAAGAAGCTGAGAGAGGCTGTTATGCTCTTCTGAGCTTAAAAAAACCAAGTAAAAAGGCTGACTTTTAGGTTCACCTTTGGGACAGTGTAGTTGTTACTATCTGTTTAGCTTCCTACACCTAATGCATAAATGACGGGTTTCGACATACTTGGAGACATACCATGCCTTCACAGAGCATTGCAAAAATCCTTTCCAAATAACGTGTCATTGTGAAATACCTAAATGAAGTATATGATGTTGGATGAGAGGTGAATCACAGTATGGATGGAGAAAGGGTTCTTGTAGATTAGCAGTGACGTGAGACATTTTGAGAATAGCACATCTGTGTGAAGAGCTGAAATGTGTGCTTTAGGTATGTCAGGCTATTTATAGAGTTACCTAGAAAAGTAAGCCTATGCCAGAGATTATCCTGAAATATTAACCGTTGTTTAAAGTGATTTTGTTAACAATAGAAGGATACCTGTAGACTATTCAGCCTGTGGGCATTGTCTGCGTCATTGCATTGTTTGCTTGATTTACGATAGAATCTCGAGACCACAATCAAGATCCTGTTGAGTTAGATGCCTCATAGATATATATATTACCGAGACTGTCGCTAACCTAAATTTGAGTTTATAGTTATTTGATATAAAATATAAAATACAGCAGAGAAAATTTTGTTCCCAAAACTGCAAATGCAAGTTGCAAATATTGCAAAAGATGTAAAACAGCTTTTCCTCTGTGGTTCTGTTCTCTCTGCTTATTTATTTCAGTGCAGAATCTGATGCTGTATTTAGAGCTTTAAAATGCTTTTAGATATTGGACTTCTGAGGGTGGCACAATGTATGAAATACACTACATCAGTTACTATGCTCAGCTGCCATTCTGCATCAGTGCAGCCTCATAGATTGTGACTTAGGAGGATTGCTCACCTGCCAAAACTTACTCTACTTGGGAACATTTTAGCTGTTTAAGATACTTTTGGAAAGAGAATATAATCTCCAAAGGCAGCAAGGGTTCTGACTAGTGAACGGTGAAGGATACAGCAGTCACCCCTGTCTCTTCTCCATGCTTCACACATGGCTGAGTAGGTCTTTGAAATAACACTTGAAATGCCATTATTTACATCGCGGTGTCCATAATGTTGGTTGGTAAGCTGTGGTGATTCAGAAGATGCTTGATAATCTCCCGTCAGTGAAAGCAGGAGGAGCAGGAGTGGTATTCTTTGCAGTTAACCCAGTCTAAATCATCCTTGCTCGTTGCTTAGAGGTATGCTGAAAATACTATCCTTTGCTTTCTCAGCATTTGAGTAAAGTTTTGTACAATTTCATAGAACTGATTTTATTTTTTTAATATTAATGCCTGTTTGTCTAAACTGCAGTTTTCCAGGGGAAAGAATTGGTGTTAAGACATTTCTCATGCTTGAAAATTATTAAGGGGGTGGGGGTGGGGGGAGTGGGAAGGCTCTGAAGTTGATGAAGTGGTGTTTGTCTCTCTCCGTTTTGTTTTTTTTTCTTTTGCCTGGATGGCAAATTTCAGGGTTTTTTTTTTCCAATTGAAACAGCGTAGTATATGAAGATAATTGTAATGCAGTTAGAAATCATTTATATGAACCAAAACAAAATGTTTTGAAATTACCTTATTAAAATATTTCGCTTGACCCCAGGCAAAGCATGGCGTGACTTATCAGATCATGCTCATTGTTGTGTGTTTCCTGCTAAAATAAGGAACCTATTTGTATTAGATACCTTCATCCGGTAGATATAATTATAGAATGATTTTTTTATCAGTCTTTGTATCTCCCTTTAATATATGGTCATTTGTTTTGGGGGTTTGTTTGGTTGGTTGGTTTTTTTAAGTTTTACTTTATTTGTTTGAGGTCTGCCTTCCCAGGTGTTGAATCATTTTTGTAAGTCTTTGCTGAATCACGTCCAGTTTTTAGCATTTATTTTAACATGTGGACAGCAGAAAAGGACACAGTGTTCCTGTAACGGCCCGCCCAGAAGGCCTGTGCAGAGGTGATACAATCTCCTTACTGCTGCCCAGCGTTGTCTTGTTTATATGTCCACGAATCCTGCCAGACTCTTTTGTCAGAGTATTACATGTGGAGCTTGTAGTCATTTGTGAAGAGCAGGTCACTTTTTAGGACATTGACATAGGTCATTTAGGACATTACAGTGGCTAACCTCCTTGTTATTGTTAATATTGGTTAGTGTTAGGTTTTGTTCAGTGAATAAAATTCAGTTATCGGCACATTTTTCTTCCTGTTGCTTATCGACTATACCACTCAAGAAGACCTTCCGCTGTGCTTTTTGCAACCGACTTGCCTTATCCTACATTGGCCTTTTCAGCCATCAGTGCGCTTGCAGCAAGCGTGGATAAAACCCTTCCCAAATCTTCGTCCGCAAAACCAAGCCATGATGATGAATAAGTGAAATCATAAAGCTAATCTTTTGATGACGAGTGGCAGTGAATTACTGCAACAAATACAGAATTATGAGCTTGTAAATTAAAAAGCTCAAGCTCCTGTAAGAGGCAGAAAACATCTATAAATTCGGAGAGAAGTTGAAATAATTCCATTTGGATTACTTTTTTCACCTGACTTTTCCATTCTAAATCCGTGAGATCCAGTCCCAGAGATCAAATAATTAAACGACCTTGTATTTTTTGACAGGCACAGTCACTGGCTTCGTCTTTATCTACTCGACAGCTATTGCGAATTTGTCGTCGACTGTCACAATATCCAGATGAAAGCCTTTACCATGCTGTTAATAAAGCCTGCCTTTCCAGGTAGAAATGTTAGTTTTAGTGGAAGTTCAAGAGCTTTTGTCAGTTGTTAACATGCAAGATGTCTTTTAACGTGTTTTAGTAGACAATACAATTGCTTCACGCTCCTTAAATTCTGTCATTTCTTTAGAAGTATTTCTGCGGTATTCTCAAACCTAAGAGGTAAGTAGAAATGACTTGGTACTCTTTCCTTTATGAAGATATTTCACTGCATTATGTAGATTATGACCACTATCAACATTACTTCACTGTCTTAAAACACTCAAAGAGGAGTTTTAATATTGTCTAGTATGACTAGATGTTAGGTGGAGGCTTGGTTTCAGTTCTAAAAGCTGTATCTAGAAAAGTTAGGAACATTTTGTTTGTTAGGGGTTTTCTTGTGGGGTTTTATTTTGGGTTGGTTGGTTTGTTGTGTTTTGGGTTTTTTTCCCAATAAAAAGCAAATTGTAATTATCAAGACGTTTGGAAAACTGCAAAGGCTAGTTCTGGACACCTCAGAGCTTACGCTTTGTCTTTGGAACCTGGGGTCCAAGTGCACTGAGTCAAGAGAAACGGTATTTCCGAAAAAACATTGTTTCTATTGTAGCTCTTACTGGCAGTGAAATAAGGACATTACATACTTCCAGTCCTAATCTAACCTACAATAAAACCCTGTTGCAATATTTGATAGCACTGAAGCCTTTTAAAATGAGCATGCAGCCACAAATGTAGTTTATTGGCTATGGAAGAAGCTCAGTTTCTCTCCTTAGGGATAGGTGAAATGTTGAAGACTGAATGTGAAAGGAATAGACATTCAGGGTTTGGAGGTCCAAGTAAAGCTTCGTATGGGTTTTTGATTACAGAAAATACTAAAAAGTTCGTTAAAAAACTTCCTTAAAATACAACCACCCTATTATTTTTTTTCACTTAGGTTTTTACCAAAACTTGCCAGATCAGCTTTACATAAAAATCTGCAGGATTCTGGTATCGAGACAAGTCCAGATGACACGAAGAAACTGGAGGAAAAGAGTTATACATGTAAGCTACTGCATCTTTTGTCCTTGTCTTCATGAATGTACTCAGACAGCTGCGCATGTAAAGGTGTATTAATTATCCTCAAAGTTAAATACAGTTTGCACCAGTTATATCAATTTAACTTTGTTCTACCAGAATGAAGTGCTGCTCTCAGTCTGTTAATACTTTTGTATTGTCTGCTGTATTCCCAGCTCATGGAATTCTGTTCTCCATCATGTTTAAGTGTTTCCTAGTCTATAAGATCCATGGCCTCAGGCTTTCTTGGCTGCTTTTTTCTTCTCTTGTTTTTTCTCTTTTTTTTTTTTTTTTTTTTTTTTTTTTTTTTTTTTTTTTTTTTTTTTTTTTTTGCCATCACTGGTAACTACTCTTCTGTATAGTTACAGCCTTCATTTGATCTTAATATTTCTCTGTTCTGTTTTTTACTATCGCTTCTTTCTCTCCACTGTTAAAATCAACCTTTTTCTCAATAAGACTCTTGTACAAGTCTTGGGTTATAGTTTGCGTTCATACTGGCACACACTTCCTCATTAGTTTCCTTTCTTTTTATTCTCTTTAAATTCCTGTGGTTGTTAGACATTGCCTTTATCAAGTAGATCTTTGATTCTTTCCTTTATCCAACTTCTCGTTTGCAATAGCCTTCAGTGCTTAGCATATATTTCTGCTTCTGCCATTTTTCTCACTTCTGCTTTCTCATTCCTACCTGACCCCTGGTCTTCATGACAGCTGATCTTTTCATATCTTCTGTCAGGCAGCACACTTTGAGCAATTTGCCATTTTCCATGCACTAAATTTTTCCTTTACCTCACCAGTGGTATCTCTGCTGGCACTCTCTGTGTTTATTCTCAGTTTTGTGATATATTTGACTTCTGTGTTTTTACTGTTAGATCTTTGTGGTAGTAAACACATCTGTGGTTTTAATTAATATGGATTCTGGTTTTATAGATTTTATTTATATGTGTATATATAAAATATATATTAAAACATATATGAAT
>NW_010419150.1:0-18571 GCF_000710305.1 Buceros rhinoceros silvestris
ATATATATCCATACAGATATTCCAGGCTGATGGTGTCTATTCTTGCAACCCTTTCCGTACAGAAATCGGGTCATAGATAATAAATCAGGAGAAATTATCAGATATTTATTAAAAAAAAAAGGAAAAGGTGCAGAGCAGTTCAACATTCTTGAAGAGACAACAAAGAGTAACTAAAGACAGGATGTTGAAGTACTGTTGCTAGTGTTAAGGAGAAGAATAGAGTTATTAAGAAGAAAGAGAGGCAGAACGTTTATAACTGTGTAATTAAGAGCTGTCATTTCCTGAGAGAAACTGTGAAGTAAACTGCACAAATCAGTATTACTGTTGTAGTTAACTATAATTGAATACAGTTTTGACTCTTGTAAACTGAACAGCCATTGGAGTATACAGAGTTGAACTGTAAATATGGCTCTGGGTGTCAAGATACAGCAAGAAAGATAAGGAGTAGTAAGATTGGATAGGCTGTGTT
Source organism: Buceros rhinoceros silvestris (assembly GCF_000710305.1). NCBI lineage: Eukaryota > Metazoa > Chordata > Aves > Bucerotiformes > Bucerotidae > Buceros > Buceros rhinoceros. The sequence goes on from NW_010419150.1 coordinate 470, forward strand.
GAAGTTGACAGGTTGCTTAAATTCTTTCATTTCTCCCTTTGGTAGATACTAGTCAGTACTTCTAATAAATGCCCTTTTTCATCATGGTTTTGTGTAATTCCCTGGAGAAATAAAACTGATTTGCATATAAAGTGTCATATTTGTTTTTCCCTTTGCACTCACAGTGAATCTTTATTATACAGAGTAAGTTTAAAAGTTACAGTAAATGTTTTCGTTACCAAAAGAGTTCCAGTTATTAAGCAAATTATTTGTTGTACAGGCGGTAAATCTAAACCATTATTGTAGGAATTAGCAGTTACTATTAACCTGATAATTTTTCTCATTATTACTATTAAACTTTGTTAACTTTGCTGCTTATAAAACACGTGCACCTAAGTAAAAATGGAAACGTCTTTTCAATTTGTTAATTTGAATTCCCTAGGCAAAGTTTAATGTGACAGCTATGGAGGTGGATATGAGATGTTGACTGAGGAGAAAGAAATTTGATTGGTACAAAGAAAAAAGACAAATCTTTTCTGTGGCATTAAAATTACACCTATTATGAAAGACATTTCCTGTCCTACAGAGTGAATTTAAATGAAGTGTATTAAGTGCCTCTTTGGTGTGAGGAAGCTTAACTACAGAATGAATTTAAATGGGAGATGTCTTCCTGTGTGTCAGTAGGGCTCCTGCAAAATCACTGAGCATAAGAACCTGAAATTTGGAGTCAAAGTCAGTAAAACAATACTCATTTAGTTCTCAGTAGTAAGACTCTGTCGGTCATGGAATGAAATTGTGTTCCCCAGGGGTTACGTAAAAGTGAAGGACGATAACAACTAAAGCATCAAAATAACATTTTTGTATGCTTGATCTTAAGGATGAGAAAAAAGGGAAGAACACCACAGTAGAAAAAGATTGAACTAAAAGTGCAAAATTATAGCTTACTTCTTAATTAACTATGGAAACCAACATCCAAAGCAGTAAAACATAACATGTGTTTTCTGTTCTTGACTTGCATTGTCCACCAGTGCTGTCTGTTAACCTTGTAGGCTCTTCTGGAGGCCGCCTGATTCCTCCTAACTGTAACGAAGCATAAGGAGATGATAGCTAGAAAAATCCAAGAAATTTCCTTCCTTTACCCTATCCTCCCACTGCTTGAACTTAAAATAATTCATAATATGACCTTTTAAGGAAGATACTAACGTCTCTTTGATGTCACAGAGATATGCAGAAAGCTTAAATTTATGGCTGGGCATTTGTCAGTGCAACATAGAACATAATTCTCTTTCTTCAGTTAACTGAATGATACTGTGTTTGGTGAATTACCTTCAAACATGGTATGTGTCCTCTATGAAACTACCAACTCTGTAGTTCTGTGTTTTTCAATTATTTTCAATTTTTGGCTGTAAAATTTTCCGGTGTAAGTGCAGATCCCTGCAAAGCAAATTTAGCTGTTGGCTGCTCTGACAATTGCCCCAATTTTATTTGTCTGTTGCAAATACCTTGACTACTAGTCCACAGCTCAAGAGGCATTCACTGATGGCAGGCTGAAGACACCAGCATTTTTGAGGGTTTCTTTAGACATCAGTTAATAATTTCAATAGTTATTTTAATTGTTAAGAAACATGTTTGTTTGAGTGGCTAAAAGATTCAGAAACATAGTTCAAAGTGAAACATTTAACCTTTTCGGTCCACAGATAGCTGTTACTAAATTGAATAGTCCTTATGTGCGTTCACCTAGGAGTAAAATGTGTCTATTAATATACCGCACAGGTCCTTAACAATGAAGGAAAGTATAATGCCAGCCTAGAGTCATACTGATGATGACTTATGATCTAGAAAAAGAATGATTGATATGCTTAAAAAGATTTATAGATACTTAGAGAAAGCGAGAGAGGTGGTGTGTGTGTTCATGTTGAAGGATCAGGTGTATACCAACAAACAGGTCAGGCAACATACTAAGCCTAGTGTTTGAAATACAGTGCTTGAAAATAGTTCAGATGTTTAGAATAGAGTGTTAGGATATGAGAATAGTGAGAGAAAATGATATAGCATCATAAATATAAATAACTCAGAGTTATCTATACACAGTGTATCTGTGTCTAAAAGTTAAGTGATGAAGTGTTTAATGAAAAATTCATTCAATTATTTTAATCTCTGGTATGCTTAATGTCAGCTTGCTTTAGAGATGTGTATACTTCTGTGATTTGTATGTCTCTAGGCAAGGACACTTGCAGAGACATATTATAAAATGTAAGTAAGGTTAGAAAAAAAACTTATTTTGTACAATGGCAAACCACACTGTAAGAATTTGTGAGACAGACAGGACTAACCCTGAAACTCCATCAGATGTAATTTACAAAACCAAAAAGGTAAATAATAAGTGTAAAACCCATCACCCCAGAGTTAGTTTTCGGCGATCCTTAAAGACTATACCAATATGAATAATTAGCATGTAAGTGATGCCAAAAGCCCTGATTGTTTGATTAGTGATTTAGCACAAACCTAGTCAGGTATCTCAACTGCTGCTTTGTTGCAGTTGAATTAAAATGGATTCCAGAGTCTTTCTCTTCTCCTGAAGCATTTATATGGCCTGTCTATAACTGTCTAAGAGCATCACAACAAGTCTCATAAATTGAAGATAAAGCTAATAGAATAATAAACATTTTCACTATAGGAGCTTCTATATTAGTATCAAATAGATTCCCTGCTCTGTTGCAAATATGAAAAAAAGCATCAAAAAGGAAAGCAGTGTAGTTTTGTGGGCATTTAGGTGGTTGAAATGCAAACTTACAGCTATTTCATTCTTGTTAGTTGCATATTTCAAGGAGTTGAGGGGAACTCCAGTGCCAAGACTCATGTAATAATTCCTAAAATTCTTGAAAAGCTGTTTTGTGTAGCCAAAGCCAGAAGGTTTTAAGCTGAAAGAATGTTCAAGGTTATTGTGAGTATCAATACAACTAGATTTCAGGCCATTAAAAAATACTGAAGTGCATCTTGATTGTGTACAATTCATGCTTAAATTAGATTCATATTAAATAATTTTCAGACAATCTTCCTCTGTTTTAACTTCTCAGTTAAGAGTCATCCTTCTTCACTGAGATGAGACATACAGTGACCAGTATCATAAATGTGCCTCCTTCCTCAGCCATCGAGGTCTGTTGAATCATAGCCCTGGGATGGCTATGGTCTTATTGAGAATTGTTTGCACATTGAATAGTGTAATAGCATAATTAGAATCGTTGTTCATTGTTTCCTGAACTGAAGCAATAATGTCTTGATAAAAACCATGAGACCTATTTCATTGCAGAACCATACTCTTTGTCTTCATTAGTTGCTTCAACATATGATAAAAAAATTAAATTCTTGAGCTGGGAAGAGTGACTAATACCTTGTTTTTAAGAACTGCATGTAGCTGAAGAATATTTCCTAAATAGAATTACTAAAATGCTTGATATGCTTGGATTTTTCATATGTAAATTGAAAGATAAATCCACATGCAAATGGTTCAGATAGATAAAGAACAGGTAATGTGGTCAGTATTTCTGAAATTAAAGCAGGTGTTTTAGAGGTTTAAGTATTAGTAGGAAAAGATTAAGACAAATATCTCTCTTGAGTTAGAGAAATGTGCCCCCCTTGTAAGGGGCCAACAAAGAATTTCTCACATTCTAATCATCAACCCCAGCAGCCAAAAAAAAAAAAAAAACCCCATTACTCCTTCACAAAAAAAAAGTGTTTTACTTTATTCCATGTATGATAAAGTGAACCAGAAAGTTTGTGTGACAATCTCTTCGCATTTCAGTTAACAATAAACCGAGCACAGACTTGAGTGGGTGAATATTTTGTTCCTTAGTTTTTCTTGCTCATGTGTTATTGAGCAACTACGTGATCTGCAACTAAAAGGTTGCTGTTTCTTTATGTGTAATGATAATGCTGGGGTTTGTACTCTTGGCAGAAATACGGCCAAATATGAATAGGACCACCAAACTTTTTTCACGAAAGTAACCAAGTGTTAGTAAACCTATTTTCCCTCCTTCTTTTATTCCCTGCTCACTACTAATTAGGACTACATTTGTGAAGTAAAGATATAAATTATATATCACATTAATAAACTTATGAACTATCAGGTTTTCTTCTTTTTGGGCATTCTGGCTGGAATTACCAATGATTAAACTTGCTATTAAAGTATGCTAATAAAAAGTATCCAGAATTTACTAGTAATCGCTTTCATTTTGTAGGGTATTTATCATTCTGGAGTTTATTGATCCAATTGTTTTTGTTTTGGTTTGGGTTGGGTGGTGTATTTTTCTTTCAATACTTCCAATTAGGCATCTTGAAATTTGCAGAACTAAATATTGTGCTCTATTACTGCTGATCATTTTCTGAATAATCTTACGAATTTTGATGATCACTGTCTTTTTCATCTTTTCTTCTTCATGTGTCGAAACATTCAGAACCTTTTCAAAAGCAGTAACTAAATATGTGTTGTCAATTTCTATGAGAAGCATACCAGCTGGGAAAAGGAGCAGCAGAAGTTTCATACATAAAAGTGAAATCGTTCCAAATTTGAGAAGACATATAACTGGATTTACACAGGAAAAAAAAAAAAGTTGCTATGGAGAGACACATTTATCAGAAAACATGAGCACATTTTCTAGCTATGGTTTGTTTGAGTGCCACGTTACCCTCATCTTTTCAGAGTAGTTTCATAATGCATATTGAAGGAGATAAAGAAGAATTAGAAAATAATTGCATCTTGCTGCCATGTCACTTTTTGCAGATAGAAACCTGTCCAAGTAGCCAATTGCTAAAATTTTACATTCTGCACTGATAGAGTAATGTAATACTATAAAAGATTATTTTCAGAGCTGGGACTGTTGCTTTCTTTTGTAGAATATCTTTTGTAGTGTAATGTAAAGACAACAACTTAAAAACAGGAGCATAAAGTAATAACTTAAGCTATAGTCTTGTAAAAAGCTAATTATTGCATTGAAATCAGAACTGAGTAAGACTGAATTTTTACTTCAACATCAGAACTGAGGCAAGTGACATGCTCAGTGTTAGAATGTAAAGTTATGAAGCTGATATTGTTGAGGCTAAAAGGCAACCAGTGAGGTTTAAAGCTCAACGATGACAGAAGTTAGAAGACAACAATTGAACCAAAACAGCAACAACACAAGACTCCAAAAGACATGAAAAAACCCAGCAGATTTCGGCTGGTTACAGATCTAAAATTCTCAGTTGTACAGCAGTTACTGTTGTGAGACTGTTATACCTGATGGTGAGAAAAGTGAATTAAGCTCATGGTCAGGCAAGAAAATAGGAAGTGGCAAATAGGAAATGACAAAGGACCAAATTTGTGCAATATTGCATCAGATAATCAAGCAAATAAATTCCATTTACAAAGCAGTCCAAAACCTTTGCAAAAAGTAGCAGTTCCCTGAGACTTACCCTCATACCCTGGGGCAGTTTTTTTCCCATGACTCAGTTAAACTAAGAACAAAAACATTGCTATAAATCTAAGTGACAGATTGGTAAAATAATTTGATAATGCTAAATTAGGGGCTTTTCTGAATAGAATGGAAATATATGTAGATTTTTTTTCCTCAGCTCTTCTCGTGGTAGCTTCCTCAGTTAAATCATTTTTAATGCTTTTGTGACTTTTGAAAGCAGAGAACTGAATGAGTCTCATTACATTCTTTCCAGTTCTTTTTCCTACTTGAAGCATAGCAGTAGCATGGGAGTTTTCCAGTCTCTTATGCTTATGAATCTGAATCTTAACAGGCAAAATTTTTAGAAAGTAATTTTTGCCTTCCCTTCCAATTTGCATAGTCTCATGGATTCCAGGGTTGTTTTATTTCACAATATATTGCAATTTTTTTTTTTACTACTTTGTCAAGTCCAGTAATAAGCTTCTGGATAACTTACATATAACATTTATTTGTAAGAGTGACCTTATGTGTTATACTTTGTGCAGGTGTGAGAAAATACTCTGGGCTTTTAGTGTGTTTCTGCTTAGTGTGTAATTTAGGTAATTTGTGTAATGTAGGTAGATGTGTGTATCGAAGAGGTGGCATTAAAACTTATATTTCCTTGATGTTGCCTATTGACATCTGCTTCCTTTCACCATTAGCATTTGCTTTTTTTTTAATCCTGTTATTCTTCATTTTACTTTTGTCATTCTATGTATATGAAATTTGGAAGTCACAAACCTAAGTCAGGCTGCTAATCTCTCGTGAAGTGTGACAATGTCAGCATTGACATTTCTAAATCTTTTGCTCGGGCTCAGCTTAATCAAAATTGTATAACTGAAATTTCAGGTGTCTGTGAGCATTTTGGTCTAATTTTGAACATTTCTAACATGAAAAATGTTGATATGAACAGGAGGATTACTGCAAGATAATGTTGCTGGATGCAGATGTTGTTTATGGATGTAGCATGTTTGAAGTACCTCCCATGAATTATTTGTGTGCGTAAATAGAAACATTATTCTTAAAGTTTGTAGACATCCTGCTACCTACACCTGTGAGAAGTAATGCTTAAAAATCCAACTTTATTGTAAAGAATCAGTTAACTCTGGTGACGTTTATGTTTCCTGAAATTGTGACTTATAGCTCCCACGATGCACTCCTGATTCAGTAAAGTATTCAGGCATGCCTCCTCTTCAGAACAGATGTTATGCACAGTAGTATTCATAGCTCTTTGTTTATACAGTTTCAAATAAACAATTAAGTGAATGGTTTAAGATCTTGCTAAATTAGTTAAATTGTTTTATTATTATGTACTGATCCACATTTGTAACAGTTATATTGAGACAATAAAACACTGGAAGTAACTGAGGTCTTGGCCTCTGAGGTGGTTCTCTGCTAAACTATTAAGCAGTGTAGCACTAAAGAGGGAGCTAATGTCTTATCTAAAAGCAGAGGAAGATACAGCAGTCCGGTTATTTCATTTTGCATCAAATAACCAATCAATTGTGTGCAGTAACATTAAATGATTTCTGGTTCTTATATTTTTCATGTTTTTAAAATCCTTTATTACCAATGTACAGAATATTGTAAGACACTACAGAATAGCTGTTTCCATAACTGTCCACAATAGGTGTGTCCTACTTTACAACTTGTCCTTTAAAGCTTTTTGAACCTTCCTTCCTTTTTTTATCTAGAATTCACAAAGGAAAATCTCACTATATACTTTTGCCCCAGGTGAATGCATTGGTACAGTACAGACTGCAATGTGCAGTTTTATATATAAATACCTCCTTTTATTTTCTGAACTTAATAGCTTCAGTTCACAGATGTAGCTTTGCGGCTTTTTGAGATATCCGCACATTTACTCTTTTCCTTGACGATGACGATACAGATGCTGCTATCACCATGGGAATGGTACTCCTGAATGAAGCTGCCACCTCCAAAGGGGATGTTGGAAAAAGGAGAAGTAAGTTATTTGTTACAATAAAGGTGATGTTTAGACAATTAGTAGACATTGAGAAATTACAAATTAATATCTGATTTTCAGAAGGTTTCTGCCTTAAACTAATTTTTACCTTTTCTGGGCTAGAGAAGAGAGTATAAAAATTCTGTTGATAAAACTGCATTCACATGAAGTTGTTACAGAAAAAAAAGATATTTTAAGTGTATTCAGCTTGACACAGTATCTCCACTACACAGTACTGCATAAATGCTTTTAGGCTGTTGAATTATATTGAAAGTCACTGACATAAACAAGAAGAGTTTCAACACGCTGTTTTCAAAATTAATTTAGACATTTAAGATGACAAGATCCGAAGGAGTGTGAAAATTCTTTTACTCTGTACGCTTTGCCAGTATCCTGTCTCCAGAGGAAGGTGGAAGCGCAACAGTAGGTATAGTGCAGAACATATCCTAATCTGTAATGTCTAAAGATTCTTAGCCTGAAGTGCAAGTTTTATGTTCTTCTGAATGTTGTTGTCATTCAGAATATTTGCAAGATTTTTTGGCAATGAACTGCATAAACACAAGATGAAAGTGTTTTATCCAGATTTAAACTTGGTAACTGTTATGTTGAACAAACTTTTACTGAGTATGACATTGGTTGAACCAAATATGCCTATCTGACTTCATAGTTTTTGTACCTTTATACACACACACACACACACTTTATATCCCCTGCCACTTTTTCTTGTATAAGGTGTTGAAGACCTTTGGAAAATACCAGACTTCCTACACTGCTTCCCCATTCTTTCAAGATTTGTTCTTTAGCTTTTTCTATGTAATAGACAGTATTTCAGATCATAGAATCATAGAATGCTTTGGGTGGGAAGGAACCTTTAAAGGTTGTCTAGTCCAACCCCCCTGCAATGAGCAGGGATGTCATCAACTAGATCAGGTTGCTCAGAGCCCCACCCAACATGATCTTGAATGGTTCCGGGGATGGAGTATCTACCACCTCTATCAGCAACCTGTTCCCCTGTTTCACTGCCCCCACTGTAAAAAATTTCTTCCTTATATCTAGTCTCTACCGTCTTTTAGTTTAAAACCATTGTCCTGTCACAACAGGTCTTGCTAAAAAGACTGTCCCCATCCTTCTTATAGGCCTCCTTTAAGTACTGAAAGGCAAGGTCTCCCAAGAGCCTACTCTTCTCCAGGCTGAAAAACCCCAATTCTCTCTGCCTGTCCTTATGGCAGAGGTGCTCCATGGGTCTTTTTTGTGTCCCTCCTCTGGACCCACTCTGACAGCTTGATGTCCTTCTTGTGCTGAGTAGTGCAGTGCAGAGCTGGACACAGTACTCCAGGTGAGGTCTCGCCAGAGCAGAGTAGACTAGCAGGATCACCAACCTGACCTGCTGGCCACACTTCTTTTGATGCAGCCCAGGATGCGGTTGGCTTTCTGGGCTGCAAGCATGCATTGTCAGCTCATGTCCAGCCTTTCATGCACTGGTGTTTCTAAGTCCTTCTCCGCAAGGCTGCTCTCAATCACATCATCCTCGAGCCTGTATTGATACCAAGGATTGGCCCAACCCAGGTGCAGGACCTTGCACTTTGCCTTGTTAAACTTCATGAGCTTCACACAGTCCCACTTCTCCAGCTTGTCCAGGTCCCTCTGGATGAGACAGGCCAACTATTTTCTATAAAAGCATTCTAGATTTCTTCATAATAGCTGATTGAATGTTAGCTGGAGATCTCTAATCTGTAGTGATTTGAGGGTCCTCTTCAATGAGCCATAGATTTATATTTAATTCCAAATATCTTTTACAGTGTCTAACTTTAATACCAATGTCGAAAGAGACTGTGACATGAGTTTAATTGGAATATGACGTTATATCAAGGTTGAGATTTGGGTCTATGAACATGGATGCAGCAGTATAACAGTGGGCTGCTTTACAAATTCAGACTCTCTTCTGCTTGTGGCTATAATATGGTATATTTCCATATACCTGCCTTGCACTATTCAAGCTTTGCAATTTATTCATCCATGCTTTAAAATCATATTTGTGAGGAGTGATTTCTTTATAGTGTGTTTATAAGATTTGTACATGGCTAGTTTTCTCAAAATAACTGCAGAAATTTTATAATTCAAATGATGTATGTCAGTTTCCACATGGTCAGTTTTAATGAAAAAATGCGTCATTGTCAGTTTTCCTGGCTTCATGGTTGCTCATCCTTCACTCAAAGCTAGCGTTCTTTTGAAGCATGAATATTGCAATTAAATAGCAAAGGTTTGGCTAAAGTAGAAACATTATAAGAAGAGCTGCTTTTAAAATCAAAGTAGCTCACTGAAACCAAAACATTACCTAATGTAGATGAGCTGCATCTCAATTACATGTTGCCTTTTTTTTTGTTGTTTATTTACATACAATTGAGTGAGCTATCATGTTCAAAAGGTTTTACATTATTATTACACAGGGTGCCAACTGCTGTTCGAAACTGCCATTTCAAATTTTGTTAATTTGAGTTATTTACTTTGCTAATTCATTCTTTGCCTGAAAATGCTCAAAGCTCTCACATCTGGATGCTGTCAGAAGATCTGTGTCATTGTTAATTGTCTTCAAAACCTAAATATTTATGTTGCTATCAAGTTAAGAGTGAAAGGTGATTTGGCTACCAGCCTTGGAACTTAAAACAGGAAAATGTTTTAGCCACTAAGGAGTAGATAAAGTAGTTATTAAACTGCCTTTGCTGTTACTTCAGCCTTAGATGGTTGGCTAGAGAGAACATGATTCCATTAGTAAAAGCATATTTTTCTAAATGCAATTTGTACTCAAAAAAAAAAAAAAACCCAAGCAAATACCTGAAGTTACATTGCTTGATATTTATAATTTGCAAGGTTATTAAATCCATTATCAGCAGTAAGGTGTTTGCATCCACATACATTTCAGTTGCAAATTTCTGCTCTATTTTCTTGAAAATACATTCACCCTGACAAGTTACTTTTTCTTAGTATCCATAAATATTATTTCCATTTGTGTTTGAAATACTGTCAGAAGATAGTGGGCATCAGAAGTCAAGGCAGTAACATTTTTGTATTTAACTATGTCAAAATTCTCCATAAATGGTTGACATAAATAATATTCTTTGTAGATAGTCCAGTTTTAAATCTTTATGTGCTAATAAACAAAGTTACTTTCTTTTCAGTAATATGTCTGGTAGGCCTGGGGCTGGTGGTCTTTTTCTTCAGCTTCCTGTTGTCGATATTTCGTTCCAAGTACCACGGCTACCCATACAGGTAATCTCTTATTAAATTCTCACCTCATAGATTTTTATAGTTTTGTAAAGGTTTAAAAATAGCTTTTGGGTAAACAATCTTTAATTTTTACCTCTGAAGTCTGTGGGAACTGGAAGAAACAGGAAGAATGATGATTAATTCGAGCAAACCGAAAAAGGGCTGCAAAGCTAATGTTAACATGAGCGTAGACCAGTTAAAGGGGCTTGAGCACAGACGTGTGGCATACACAGTGCCCGGTGAAAAATGAGCACTAATAAACCTTTATTAGGTATTTATTTGTGTGTCTTTATAACTAAGATATACATAAGACAAGGCACAAAACCACCACACCATTGTACAGTGCTAAGCTATGATTTGTCACTAGAAGTAACCTCTTTTTTTATCAGCCTCACCAGAGGGAAGGAAAGGATTATAGTCTTTCTCAATTAAACAGTTATGATTTGTGTGACAAGCAGAAAAAGTAGAAAAATTTTAAAGAAAATACAGTTCTTGCCTTTTGTAGGTGGATGCTTTCAGCTGGGAGTTCACCCTCAAAAGTAGTCTAAACTTCTGTTTCATGTCTTCTTGCTGATCTGTTTATATGTTCTTAGCAGCCTGTCAGGAACAGATGGCCCATAGCATTTCCTTGTGATCCTGGTACCATTTTCAGACGTATATGAAAAACTCTAGCTAAAGGAAAAGGAAAGGTGTGATTAAGCAAAACTTCAGTGCTATAGTAATGATGGACCAGGCTACTGAGGTAAAAACAGTACAGTGACATTTTCTGAATTATCAAGTTTGTGGAAAAATACAGAAACCTGTTGATTTTTGCCTCCCAAAGCTTTATTTTGTAGGATGGCTAAATAGTTTCCTGTTGTTCTGTTCTCCGGGATTATCAATTTTATTCCATTGACTTTTGAAACTATGCTGTTCTTCTCATTGCTTCAGTTTTTGCTTCTTTTTAACTTCTTTCTTCCTGTGGAAATCTCTCTATATAAATATGTAGTAAATACATACATATACAGTTAACATAGGCAAAACATGCTATGCTAGGCTTTACAGTAGAGATAATATGCCTGAGTGCAGAATTAAGCAAGATTTTGCAGGCTTACTTGGACTGTCCTAGATTCTTCATGTTTTCATGGGAGTAAATTAATCATTCAATCTTAAATCCTCACTCAGTGAAGACAGAATTACTGGAAACCATCGCTAGAGCTGATCCTTTTGCATTGCTATTATCAAATTTCATTTGCTGGTTTCCCAAATGTGTAATTTACTTCTCTGGTCCTTTCCAGTGTTAAATCTTTGAGGTTCTGTTTGGCTCTTCAGTAGCTCTGACCCCATTTTTTATTGCATTATTTTAAATAAACATACTTTCGTTTCTCTGACACTTCAGTGTTCACGACCATGTCTTTTTCATGACAATGCCATAGTGCTTCTTACAAGAAGCCTCTTTGGTTTATGTGCATAGTTCTTAGGAGTTTTAATGAAGTGAATGTGCAAAACACTAAGGAGGACTAAGTATATAAACTCTGTTATTTTCTCTTTCCCCCGTTATTATCTTGAATTTTAACTTCAGTCATATATGCTGATATACATTAATATTTTCGTCTGAATTCCTTAGGATCTTCCAAGGAGTTCTGTGTCCAATCAGTGGATCCCAGTGTAGATATAGCTTAAGATGTGAGATATGTCTGTCTTTTTACTTTCACTGGTTTAGATTTAACCTTGAAACCATCAGTCTTTGTGTGATAAATTGTCCTCAGGCTAGTAAAGCTTTGCCTTTAATAATACTAACAACAATGCATACTAATGACCTGTCAGAAAAAATACATAATGTTTATGTTGGCATGCCTAAAGCAAAAGCTAAAGAAAACTGAAATTGCTATATGCACGATCTCAAGCATCAACTTCATCATCTTACTTTAAAAATAAAAGTCCAATATACTAAATTTCTTCTGTTCTCTGGCACTGAACAACCGAATAAGTCCTCTATGAAGCAGCATGGATTGATAAAAAGTGAAACAGTAAAATGAGCATCCTCTTTCTCTCCAGTGATCTCCAGGTAGTGAAGATAAATCAAAACAGAGGTGGATAAACGTAAACCAGGAGTCAAAAACTGGAGAAGGGCTGTTACTTCCGTTTTAATGTGCATAAATAAATGTACTGGGAATGATGTTTTTTTTCTTAGACCCTAGCAATGCCGTTGTCATTGTTAATTTCTGTGATAAACAGAGAAGTGTACAGTGGAGTGCTAGATAAAAACACAGGTCTGTAAGTGTGTTCTTTAGAGGGCGTGTATGTAGGAAGGGACACTAACATTTTGTTTACTTTTTTTTTTTTTATTCACTTCAGACATTTTCCAATTAAGTTTTTGATTCTTCAGTCCACAGATTCTTCTTCTTGGAGGCTGGCATTAGGAAAAAAATAGTTCAATTAATATGCTGGTAAAATACCCTTATAAAATAAAGTGTTGGAATGAAAGTGATGCAAAATGGAGGTCATCATGGAGGTTACTTCCTGAGTGAACACATGAGTGATGGATGAGCTAGCATGTAACAAATCTCTCTGCTAGAGCCCATTTTACCATGGCAAGACTTTTTTATGCCGGTACTAATCCACCTTTTTATGAGAACTAGATGAAATTTTTCATTTTACTAAAACTTTCATTTTAATTGCTGTCATTAACTGTGGAAAGTTAATACAATAATTTTATTTTATAATGCTTTCTGAATAAGACAAGACTGTTGATATATCCAAGATCATTTTTTTGGAATCCTTCTCATCCCAATATTTAAAGTGAATAAGTAATATATTAGGAATCGTACTCAGTGATTGAGCAATAACATCTCATTATATCAACACAGAATTTTATCTGTCAACTAATACACATGGGAAAAGACAGAGAGACTATTCTTAAGTATAAGCCAAAAGCAGGAACTCTAAGTCAGCTTTGCTAATCAGGAAAGAACTTGGAGGGCTCTCTGGAAACCTCACCTTAGACAGTTTCAGTCCAAAAAGCACACAGAATAATAAAAACAGGAAGGATAGTAAGAACAAAACAGAAAGCATCAGTACGCTAGCACAGTATTCTATTACTGGGAACGTGAGGAATGTAAATATTTGTAACACTGCTTTCTTCAGGTGGATGGACACAAAAGCCCTATCTGCTGTTTACTGACGTTAGAAAAAGTTCCTTGATTTTTTTTTTTTTTAAGCTTTGGCTGACATGGAACTGCCCCCTTTGTTTTCTGTACAAAACTTCTAGCACAGTGTCATTGTTGACACTTCCAATTGTCCTTTCAAGTCTACATTTTGTCATTTGCTGTTGTTTTAATCTGAATTAGCTTGAACTGCCCCCTTTGTTTTCTGTACAAAACTTCTAGCACAGTGTCATTGTTGACACTTCCAATTGTCCTTTCAAGTCTACATTTTGTCATTTGCTGTTGTTTTAATCTGAATTAGCTTGTGTTAAGTAGTTTTTAAAAGAATTTTTTGGTACCTGCAGCTGAGTGCTTCATTATCAGATTATACTTTATAGCCGTTGTATTTGTGCGTTAGTGAAAAAAGCAATGCAAAGAGGTTTTAGTTAAACCATAAAAAATAGTCAATCAGCCTTCCCAACTATGTAATGGTGAAATGGAAAATAGATATTCCATACTGACTAGCAGAAAAAATGAACTAAGCAGCAAGAAGGCATAATAAATAAAATATGCCTTATTTTCATCAAAAAACCTGTAAAAGTTAAGTCAAACATGAAGTATTCATTCATTGCTTAGAGAAAAACATTCAATGCAACAAGAACAGACAAATTCCAAGATACTCCAGAGCTTGAAAATTCCTTGCATTCACTGTATACCCTGTGAGAAATGTCTACCCTCATTGTAAATAAGTTATTTTCAGTAAAGCAATCCTGTATCATGAGCAACTGAAATTAAATGCAAGTGGATATATACTGGTAAAATATTAGTAAGTAGAACAAATAGTATTTACAGACATATAAGTTTATTAATAAATTTAAGCACTAGTAGGAACTGAACAGATGTGCCATGTTAAATTCATATATAATTAAATTGATTCACCTAAAGTTTATGAACTAGTAAATCTACCTCTGATAAACACCAGGTCTGTGGTGTTCAGCAAAATAGGCTGCTTTCTTCAAGATGACAGAAATCAGGATTATTTTAAAAGACAGGAAAACAATAATACATGGTTGTCAAATCAAAGCATCTTACATTTAGCATTTTCTATGCTATTTCTCTTAATGTGGCTAGACACCATGTTCTTCAGCAAAGAAGCTGCCTGTTGAAATGGAAAGCAAAAAACAGTCTCCTCTGTTCATCTAAACTATTGAACAGTACACTGAACTCGTGAATATTCACAGACCTCCACATTCCTCTCTAAGAACATGAAGTGTCCACGTTAAGTGCTGGTTTCTAGACCTTTAAAGAATGGGGGATCTGAATTCCAGATGTCTGGCCAGGTGACTGCCAGGTCTCTTAAGAAGGGTGTGCTTCATCCTGTGGCAAACAGTTTGCATGCTCTTCTGTAAGTATGACCTTCCTTCTGTGATTCTCACTAGTAAGAATTCATCTTTTTGCTTTTATGGCTTTCCTGTAAGTCTTACAGTTGACTTATTCTACCCATTTCCAGCTAGTTATTGTCAGGAAAGGCACAGTATGGCCAGCTTTCTTGTTCTGCTTTCCCCTGCTTTCTGTTAAGAGGAGGTGTTTTCTTTTTCTTTTTGCAGATCTACGCAAACAGATGTTGTTCAATTTGTTATTCTAAATTTTTCAGGAGCCCTGTCCAACACCTCCATGCCCCCACACCCCCTTCTTTTTGGCTACTTTCTAGTTTATATATATATATATATGATGTTTTGGCTTTTTGTGATTTTCTGCCTTAGGCTTTTTCTTTCTTTGTATATCCAGCCTCTTAAGCTTGTTCTATAACTTTGGTATAATTTCCAGTGTTTACCTTATCTGCATTCTATATCATGTCTCTTAGCTGCTAAAGATGCAGTTCACTTGTAGACAGAAGGTAAAGAACAATAGCTATGGTGGTAGCACATGTATCCAGAATGACACTGCCATATTTGTGCTTTCTTACACTTCCGTCATTCAATCTTTTACTCTCCTGAGCTTATCAATGCTACCTGCCTGAGTAGTGTAATCTTCAGCCCTTCTCACTCTTCCCCCCAAACTTTTTCACTACCAGTATTCCTCTCTTTTCTCCTCTCCATTCCTTTCCCATACGTGGCCATACATCTATCCTAGACCTGGGCTATCTTTTTAGACTCATGTGCTCAGCGTTCTTTTCTCCACTCATCACGCTACAGTTCACCTCTTCATGCAGTTGTTCTCATTAGCTTTTCCCTTTCAATAATCACTTTTCACTCCAGCACGCAGCCAGTCACCATCTGTTCTGCCTTGGTTTGTATGTCTTGCCTAATGAGCTTGTCAGCTTTTTGCAGCAGGGAGCATCTTTATACTGATACAGTCTTTTAAGCTCATGGCACTTGTATTTATGTTTTGTAATGATTGATTAATTATGCCATGAATGGAAAACTGATGAAATTACTACAACATGTGTATGCTAGGGCACACTGCATATCTCTAAGAAGATGAAAGATCTTCCATGTGAAGCTGGAGGCAGTGAAGAAACCCCTCCATTTAGTAGTTCATTGCCTTTGTGTTTGTACAGTTAACTCAGTCTATAGTCATGCACAAGTCTTTCTCTCCGTGTTCCCATTTCCCAGTTTGTGAGATAACTCTTCTTTGGTAAAGTACTTAGAAAGGTATGTCATGCAATATATGTGTACTTTTTAAAAAAGACAGGGTTTTGTTCTGGGTTAAAGAGGCAACAATGTAATCTGAAACTTCTCCATTTATTAAAATATTACTTTAAGAGTCTGCAACCCTATAGAGCCTTGCCAAGTTCTCCGTACCCTCCCCACTCTAGGGCCACCTGAACGGTAAAGGAAGAGTGCTGTAAATAAATCTGAAACATACTGGGAGATGCAGCTCTCACTTTTAAGTAGTAAAGGCAGATGCAGATCGATTAAAGAGTTGTTTGAAGTGCATTTTACTTTTTAATTTCTTTAAATGGGCAAATTTAAGTTTCAGTCACTCAAGTTTTGATAACTTTCATGCTTGCATCGTAATTACTAAATGAGATATGAAAAGAGATTATTACAAATGTCAAATGACTTTTCAAATTAATGTTTTGAAGTCTTTGTTTATTTTCAAATAATTGTGATGCTATGTTTTATATGTATTTTTCAGCATTTAATTATGTTTTTCTTTCTTTTCAGCTTCTTAATTAAATGAATTCAAGAGGGATTCTTTTAGAGCTGCTTACCATGAAGATAAGCTATTACTGATATTATCTGCCCACCAATGTTACGTGTATTCAAGAATCTTTCGTTGGTTCAGCTGTTTTTGTGATAATTTATATAGTATGCTGATAGAGAAATTAATGCGGTTTTATGCAATGAATGTGTTATTTATAGGAACATACGGTAAACACCTCATTGGGAAATGCTAAAATGTTATGAATATAGTGTGCTCAAGAATTTAAATAAATTTCATTATAATGGGCTTCTGTTTTAAGTCTTCCTGGTTAACTTTGGTACATTAATCCAAAGAGTATTGCCAAAATCCTTCACCTGAAGTTTATTGTAAGGGTTTGAGATGTGTTTTAGAACTGAACAAAATAGCATTGGTTCTTCAGCTACTGTAAAGAGAAATACCATGATGGAAACAATAATTTCATGACTACATGCAACATGCCACCACTTTGCTTTGAAGCAGTCTATGTGTATATAGTCTCCGGTCACCTCAGACGTGTTGAGCCAGTAATATAAAATTATATTCTACATATTTTCATCCCGTATTTCTTCTTTTCCTGGCTCAGCAGTATTCAGAGTACATAATTTGTGAATTCATCTCTCTTTCACATGAAAGGATGCATTTCAAAATGGCTTGTGGAATCTCAATGGCAAAAAGGCTTAGAATAGTCAGAACTCAGATACTTTTAAGTTGACTCTGTAGTGGCAAAATGGGAGGATGGGGGGGCAACAATATTTTGTAATCCAAGCATCCTTCTTTTCTTAGGCAGCAGCCGAAGAGATGTGCTATCCTGAACCACGTTTATGTAGCAATACAGATGAGCCTAGCTACAGCGGTTGCCAGTTTCCTGTGTTCACCCAGCTTTGTGAAAAGCTTATGTAGGAATTTTTAATGCCATTTAAAAATGCCATTTTTGTAGCTGCACATATCTTATATGAAGTGCTCATAAGCATTTGTATATGCCTATATAGTGTATTCTGTGTGGCTCAGGAAACAAGAAGAATCACACGATACTCTACCTCAGTCCTGCTTCTTATTTTCGTCTTTTCTGGTACTTTTCCAAGGACCGGTTCACTGTCCCTGGCATTCC
>NW_010419150.1:18666-29822 GCF_000710305.1 Buceros rhinoceros silvestris
CATTCCTGGAATGAAATGTGTTGGAATTTCTTCAATACTGATATAGGAATTCCTCTAAATGTGAGGGTAACATGGACTAGACTTTGCAAAAATCACTTCATCTAATGTTCTAGCTGTTCCTTCTCCAGAAAATACCAGTATATTAAGAACTGGAAAACTTTTTAGGACAAGAGAAAGCAGAAAGGGCAGGTTGTATCTTACATAACAGAGCAAGATTGCTCATATGGAAATGCTGCAAGGTGGTAGAGCGGCACTTAAATTAGAAGCTGGGGGAAAACTGACATACCTAAAATACCTGGATCACAGACTGATACGGACTGTGAAGGGGGACGCAGCCTTTTCAGAGGTGCATTGGGTGTTAGCTAGGAAGGCAGATGACATTGTGTAAGGAAGACAAATCAGACTGCCCACAATGCCAATTGACTGGTATGTGACAGTGTGGTGAAGTGAGGGCAGAATTTGCAAGAATTTATGTCAGTGCTAGAATCTTGAGAAATGGATGGAGGAATTAGAACGTGTGATATCAAAGAACAGCCCTGGTATAACAGGCATTCAGAGACCTGGTGGAGAAACAAATAATCAATGAGAAGGACACTGTTGCCAGACTGCTGACTTGAAAATGGCACAGCAGGACATGCAGGTGACAAAGTGGCACCATGTGTGAAAGACTACACAGAGTGCAACAGCATGGATGTCTTACAGGGGTAAAAGGAAGCATTTCAATAGGTCTCCATGGTATCAAGTCTGTACTGACCTAATTTAAAAAAATCAATCTAATTCTGAAAAAGAATTAGAACTGTGCTAGTGATCCCTGATCAAGATTACAATAGTGATCAGGAAGTGAGACTAGAGAAAGTGCAAGTTTCAGACAAGTAGGAATAGTGAGAGATCTCAAGACCACATCCTAATGAGATTAAGTATTTCAGCTTGTGATGAGTTATAAAGTATTCCAGTGATAACATGACTGTCTCTTGGAACAACTAGTAGATCTCAGATAATAACCAACTCAAAAGTAGCAGCCTGAGTGTGGGTACTAGCATAAGAGGCATTGATGGGAGAGCTACTCTATAACCACAACCACAATAGAGTAGGATTAATACTCTATTTGAGTGTTGCAAGAGACAACACTCAAAATGAAATCAGAACTAATAAGTTGGAGCAATGTAGAAATAAAGGCAGTTAATAAAACAAACAAAACCCCACAACAAACCACAAAAAAAGGAACCAGTCCAAATAGGAAGGTGCCTACAACTGGCCTGGGGGCTGTTAAGTACTGTCTTAGAAGCCCAGGTAAAAACGTGCACCACAACTCAAAATAAAAAATGCTTACATGGCTCAATAGGAAAGTTACTCAGAGGGAATTCTGTGTTTTGAATGCTGGCAAAAGGAACAAGAAACCTCACAGCACATCACAGGTCAGCTGTAAACATAACAGGTCTAAAAATAAATCTAAAAATTATGCTTGAGGTGATAGAATGGTAGCACAGAATTCTTTAAATGCATGAAAAGCAGGGGACCAGGTAGGGAGCTAGTGAGAGAGCTAATGACAAAGGTTTAAGAAGGGACCCTGTAGGAGACCAAGGACAAACTATTCCCTAACAAGGCTCCTGGCAAACTTGTAAGCCTATAATGCCCTGAAACAAAGGAATGTTTGCTCAAAGGGATAGGATGTGCCCGAGGTGGCTACTTGGCAATCTAAGGCAGGGGCAAGAGGGCAGAGGCTCTTCCAAGCTTATCTGTCTCAAACACTCCCTAGCGTTAAGATCCTTGAAACAAAACTCCTTTGGGCTTTACCAAAATCCAAGAAACAAAACTCTTGGGGCTGTAAAACAGGAGTAAAAAAGGCCAGCGGTGGAATTTCGGGTGGAGTGCTCTTATGAACCCCAGTTGGCTGGACCAACGCTGGAACTGGTACTGGTGATCTCTCTCTGTCTCTCTCTCTCCAATAAACACACGGCCTATCACTGTAGTTTAATCAAAAGCCACATACATACACTTATCCAATCACTGCAGTGTAATTGTAAGCTGTGTACATACATACGTATGTGTATCTATCTATCTGTCTGCTTGTATGACTGGGTGGTGTGGGCATACTTTTGCAATAAATTGTTTCATGTTTATGGACCTTTGGTGTTATTCCACCGCATCTCTAACCAGAGGAATCAACAAACTTTAGTCTCCTCTCCCCCATCTGAACAAGTCAGGAATACACTGATAAAGGCCATGACAAAGAAGCCAAATTTTCTGTAACAGCTAGGCCAGAAGATCTAGATCAATGTGTTCTAGCACCTTCTGTGTAATTTCTTTAAATAGATGATAAGATAGATTCTGATAAGATTTTAGGGCCAAATGGCATTTATCAAAGAACTCTGAAGGAAATTAGATGTGAGGTTGCAGAACTGCTGAGCAAGGTGCCTTCACCTATTATTACAGATTGCCTCTGTATCAGAGCACTGATGGATTGCCCACACAGCTGCCATCTATAAAAAAGAGAGTCTAGAGGGGAGACTGAGCTACAGCCCAATGAAAAATTTCCAATCCTCATAGAATGGTCAAGACTGCAACAACAAGTTTACTGAGAGCAAGGGTAAACACAATCAGCTGAGAAAGGACTGAGAAAGGACTTCACACAAAGGAGAATTTAAGCTCACAAAACTTGCAGAGGGCTAAAATAGCATCAGAAAAGGACACAGATAAAAATCCTTTGGCAAGACTTTATTAAAGAACCTAATCTGGAATTGGGAGAAGTGTCCTTTTCATGACTTGAAAACCAATTAAAAGATACCAAGTAAAGGATAGGGCTTATTGGTCAATTCGCATGACAAAAAAATCAGCAATGGGACCTTCCTAAAGACTGGTGCTGAGACCACTTAAATACATCTTCATCAGTGACCTATAGAAAGGCATTCTAGTGCAACCTACGTTATAGAAAATTTCATATGGTCCTCTGCTGATGGGGAGAAAAGTCCACAAGAACTTCACAAAATTCAATGAAAGTTAAGAGGTGAGTATCAGTGAATCTAGAGAAGAGTAAGATATGCCTTATTCAGTGAGAACTCAGGACAGAGACAGGAGAGTTACAACTGAACAGATTTTAACAGAATTGTCTATGTGCACTGTGGCAGCGAAAGAAAAGATGTTGTGTCATTGGTAGGGGTATGGGTAACAAGGCAGAGGACACTTTGCAATGACACAAAATCTCTGTGCACTCCTGTTAAGTGGGCGAGGCATGTAGTTCTGATCATCTCAAAGACACAGGGCAGTTCCAGGTACATAAAAGGCACTGAGAATTAATCAAGAGAGATAGAGTCCCTTTTGTGAAGAGACACTAAGGAGACTGGAACGCTTCACCTCGAAAAGAAAAAACTGAGGAGTGACTATGATTCTGGCTTAGGAGTTTATAAATGCATATAGATAAGTTCATATAGATAAGTTCACCAAACCCTACAATACTAGAACTAATGTGCGGCTGGCTGAAAATAAAAAGTGGTAGGAAGTACATCCTTACAACCTTCTCAAATCCTCTGCCACAGGAAGTTGTGGAGGTAGGTAATATCAGGAGGTTCAGAATATCGTCAGAAGATTCATGGTCACAGCTCCACAAGATACTCTAAAGGAGAGGCAGGTCTGCACGACCACTGTGTTGGGCTTCTGTGTGGCGGGGTTTCGGTATGGGGAGGGGCTGTCGGTGGGGCCCCTGTAAGAAGGTTCCCAAAAGCTTCCCCCGCCCCTGCTCTAGTTGTCCCCGCCTCTGGCCACGGCTGAACCAATTGGTGCCTCTGCGGTAAACATATTTAAGAGGGGAACCCTGTTTGGCAAGGGCCTTTTGTTTTGGGAGCGCCCGGTTGTTTTGGAGTGGGGTAGGACAAGGAGAGCAACAATCCACGCGGACACCCGGGTTAGTGGGGCGTAAGTCAGGAAGACACTCCAGAGCAGCCGTTTCCCTTCAGCCTGTGGCAAGATGGCAGGGTGTATGCAGCCCGCGGAGAAGCCCGTGCTGGAGCAGGGGCCTTGCAGCCCTCAGAGATCAACGGTGGAGAAAAGTTCCCGAAGAAGGCCATGACCTGCGCTGAGGTGGTTCGTCACTGTGAGAACCACTGCCTGTGGGAGACCCCCATGTTAGTTGGTGGGGTTCATGGTGGGGTTCATGGGAGGAACGCCACGTAGCCCGAGGGGAGGACTGTGAGCAGTGTTTCCCTTGAGGTGGAAGGAGCAGCAAAAGCAACATGGAGCAGACTGCTGCTGAGCCCCATCCTCTGCCCGCCCTTGCACTGTGTGGAGGGGAGGAAGTAGCAAAGCTGGGCCCAGGAGAGAAGGGAGGGGCGGAAGGAAGGTGTGTTTAAGATCCTGTTGTTTTTCTCACTGACCTGCTCTGATAGGAGTGGACAAGTGGCTGCGTGGTGCTTGGTTGCCGGCTGGTTTTAAACCACAACAACCATCCTTAACACAGTAATTCTGGATGCTGGAGAGAGTATGAGGGAAATGGACCACATTCTCTCTAAACAGTATCTCACACCATCCAGAACAGTGAGCTAGGTGGGCTTTTGGTCTGACCTTCTAGGGCATGTTGTAAGCTCCTTAAGAGCTGTGAAGGAGGAAGTGGTGAGTTTAAGAAGACCTGTATGATTTACTGCAACTTCTGTTCTCTTGACAGCACAAACAAGCAGACCTGTGAGGCACCAGCAATCAAGGAGAAGGCAGACACAGGTATTGGCAGAGCTCAGGAGAATAAAAAGTCCTTCAGAAGATCGGAATCCCAAAATATGTGGTCAGGCAAACCCCACAGGAAAAAGTCCAAAATTTAGCAGAACAAAATTACAGATCAATGTATTTAGATCTCGAGTGAGCCCGAAGAATACATACAACCATGTTTTTAAATATATAGAGAAATGTGTCATTAACAACTTCAGGACATTTTTGTCAGGAGTGATGCATCAAAAATCCTGCAATCCTCTTTTGATGCTCGCACATTTTATGAAGTGCTAGAGTGAACACCGTTTGTTGTTACATTCCTGTTACATTCGCAAGGAGCTGATCACTGTACCTGTCATACTTCATAGGGGATCACTTGCAGTGTTATGAATTTATCACCCTAACTGTAACTATCACAGTAGTATAGGGATATGTTGGAGTTTGATTTAAAGAAGAAACTGAAGCGGCAAGAAACAACACAACTGTAGCACAGGTAATAGGACCTGCAAGTCAGGCAATACGGAGTCCTCCATTCCTTACACTTGCTCTGCTGTGTGCTACTTGGCACATATGCTTCCCCTCCACACCCAGGTCTAGATATTTTTCTATAAACCTTAGCAAGCATTTTCAAAACCATGAGCTCCATTTTATTCCTTTCTCATGCCCTGTGGTTTCTTCCTTGTGTTCTTTTTCTGTATCAAAGGCCTTAAAGTTTTTACACAGATCCAACTGATGTTTGGGGAAACCTCATTCCACATTTGTTTTGTTGCACTTTGTTAGTTACTTTAAGTAGAAGTTGATGTAATTGGAATAACATATGTTGTCATTAAAGAGACCATTTAGAGGAACATTAAATTGTGTATAAATCTGCAGGTGGAGATAAGGAAGCAATATCTCTTAAAAGTACCCAGATTCTAAATGAGTGTGGTACTAAAAAGCTTGATGGCATTTTTCACTAGTTCATGTTTGCAGCAGTAGATGCCTCAAACGTCTAAAAAATAAATCCACACTTGAGGATCAAAGCATAAAAATTTATAGCAGCAAAGCCCTGAAACTGAAGTAACAAAGACAGTGTGGGGGGAAAAAAAAAAAAAACCAAACCCAAAAAACCCCACCCTGAAAATCACCATTCTCTTTCCAATCAACTCCAGATACTCTTCAGAACAGCCAAATAAAACTTTCTCCACAATCATGTAAGTGACATTAACAGGGCTCAGTGTCCTTTTAAGGATCTAGAACAGACCTCCACATGGATGCAGGTGTCTGGTCATGCAGTCATACACAAATTCAGGACCTCTCCTTAAAAGTTTTAAGATGTCTTTAGACCAAGTTACAAATGCTGGTACTTATTCTTCCACTTCTTTGTAATACATGAACAAAGGAATAGGATATTGCTCTTTATGTGTTGGTAGTATTGGATAACTATATTCAAGATAAAAATAGCCTGTAGTTTTTGCCTGTGATGAAAATGTAATATAGATGTATTTTTCCATGCTCTAATATGTGTCAAAGATTTTATACACTTGTTGAGGCTTTTGAGGTTGTTTTTTTTTTTTTTTTACCCCTTATGTTTTCTGTCCTAGAAGAGTGTCATCCTCATATCTATCTATCCAAGACACATGCACACACACAAGAGAACGCCTCATTAGGAGTTCTTGATAAAAAAAAAATTGACAACTTCTTGTTAGAACTTCTCAAATCTGCAAATAGACGTTCAGCTATGCACAGCCCATGTACGAACAGGAACACTGTGTGTTCTCCTCTGAAGTATGGATATATGCTACGTGAAGAGCTAGGCAAGGTCAGAGCTCATTGTCTGCCCTGTGGCAAACTGAACCCGACACCATCACTAAGGAAAGGTTAGGTGAAACAACTCAAGTCTTTTGCCTTCTCTGACATTGTCAAATAAAAACAGTATTTGCAGGGGAACAAACCACAGACTGGTTTCTATTTTGATGTTACCTATGCTAAAAAATTTAAATTCCATATCCTCCATTCATTTCAGTTAGCTAGACAAGATATAGCTGACAGGAATAAGCAACCCCAAATTTCTTTCTTTGTGCATCAAAATAAGTGTATGATGCCGAAAGAAGCATCTTTATAGATTTTCGTGGGAGGTTTCTATTGTGCATTAACATAGGTCAGTACATTTTACTTGAGAGTAGTAATTTCTATAACGCTAGGTTGTGCGTTGGTCCCTCTAAAACTACTTGAATTAAATAGGGAACATTTCTCTGGCTGGTATTTAGTCTTTCTGCCTTGCATTTTAAAAATGCATTTCAGGTATAAACAGCAATGAAGAAGCCTCAGAAGTTCCCAAGTTGGAAAGCTTTGTTTTATCTTCTAATAGTTATATTTTTGCTTTAGGAGTCTTACTCTAGAGAGAAAAAAAAGCCTCAAGGTAAGTCATTACTGAGGAGCGCTTGAGGCGAAAACAGTGGAAAATATGAGTTTATCTAGTCTGTAGCGCATGCACTTCCATAAGTACTTGTTTCCCCTCTGGTACCACTTGGTGCAGGAGTTTCATTCTCTGTGTTTAAGTGTAGAGAACAGGAAGCTTTATATTGTGTTTAAAGAGCTGTTAGAGTCCTATTCAGTTTTTGTTTGTCTTGTACTAGTATGTATTTTCACTAGCAATGGAGTCACTTTGCAGAATGAAGGTAAAGAAAACTGCTGCTTATCTGAAAATATTTTCATTGGTCAACATTAGTGGAAGTTATTGTTAGTATCGGAGAATGCTTGTAGCCAGTTTTTGTCCTCAAGAGAGCTATCTACCACCAGCACATCTGAAGGCAAGTAATAAATCATGTCAGTAGTGAGGTTGGATTTGGCTGGCTGGCTGTGACAATAAAAGTCCTCCCTAGTCAAGGTACTTGGAAATAGGAATAATTGTACCGGGTGCAGAACAGCCTTTAGCCCTTCCTTTTCTGTAATTGCTTACTCTCCTTAGATATATTTAACCAATTCTTTCCCCCACCTCCCCCTCGATGGCCCTACTACCATGACACATAAAATCCTCATCAGCTGCTCAGATGCCCTATTTTCTCCAGGTTCTCCTCATGCATCTCTCACTTGCCACTTTTAAGCTAGAGCCACAGAGCTCAACTAGGTTATGCTGTGATCTTTCATGGAGAATTTCATTAACCCCAGAGGTTTCCAGCCCAAGGCCAAAGCTCCCTGTCCTCGCAGACTGTTTGCCTGACCCAAGCAGCCTTTCACCTTTGCCACCTTCCCTGCTGGTCTCCTTCTAAGGTGATCATCTCTCAGGAGAGGGCTTAGCTGGCCCAATGTGCCCTTTGAAGCAGAATGGTGTTTTCATTTTCACAGTTTACATATTATAAAATGACAAGAGAAAACAAAAAACCAGCCCCTGGTGTGCGGTGTCACATCAGTCCAGAGAGGCCTTCCTGCAGTTAGTGGCCTGTTTGTTTCTGGAGGAGTTGCTGAAAGCACAACAGAACAACAGATACAGCTTTGCAAAAATAAATAAACTTTGAAAATAGCGTTTTTCCTGCAAACACTGCAATTACTTGCACCTAAGATCTTCAATTAACTTACCATGCGACAAGTACTTAAGAACATGCAGAAAGAGCAAAGGAAACATTTCTCCAGCGCTTCTCATTCAGTAAGAGCGGGATATAGTCACAATTCATCGGCTTTATAATGCTACCTCTATCCTGAAGCCATTGTATGTTGATGTCAAACTTACCCTCATAGCTCAGTTACATAGGAATTTTTGTAATTTTAGTGAGCATTTAAAAATGACAATTTTAACGGGCATTTAAAATGCCACAGGTAAAGTATGACACGACTTCATCCTACATCCCTTTTAGTAATCACATCTGTCAAAAGCCTTAGCCCAGCAGTGCCCAGTTCTCATGTAAGAGCTGTCCCAGGGGAACACCCTCAAAGAAAGACAAGATTTCCTTCTGGGTGTGTAGCTTCTTTCCCCAAATGTTTCACCAAAAAAAAAAAAAGTGTGTAAACCACAGTCACACACCTTACAGGAAATTCTAAGACTACATTTTATTTCACAGTATAAAAACAGCAAAAGCATTCACGCCAGCGCATCATGTTAGAGAACAAAGCCACTATCATTTATAATTAAGACAGACAACACTGAAAAACCTAGCCACCACAGCTTTAGATACAGAATTAAAAAAAAAAAACAAACAAAACCTGTTGCCAGGCGAGGCAATTCTTAAGGGGTCAAGAAAATTAGTCTTAATTGTCTTCATACTTAATTATCCAAATGTCATAAGGTCCGAAGACTTCTGTCCCTGCAGAGACTCCTGGTAGGAGAAATCTGAAATCTCCGTGGTTTCTCGGGGATGCTCAAGATACTGTCCCCTGACAAATAAGTCATGGTTACTCACACCCTAGTGAGTATCCGTCCATATCCACTAAAAAAATCCCACAGATTCTACAACTCATGCTCTTCAGGGATATATGAATCATCATCAGCAGGCCAACCAGCTTATACAACCCAGGAACTATTGAAATGTTAATTAACATTCAGATTTATTTTCCCTGTAACTCCCTTACCAGAAGTTGCGTCCACAAAGCAAACATACACCTCTCTCCTTATATATTCAGGGTCATTTGAATGCCTCTGAGGTCTTACTTCATTATGAAATTAAGTTGTGTGGAAAACTGAAAAAGCATTTTGATCACTAAGAGCTCTTCAATAGTGGTGCGTAATGTAAGAAGGGCCTAACACGTAGCCAAGGTGTCCAATACCCCATATTAAACCTGCTTCTGCTTAAACCCCTCATTTAATGGTCTTTCTTTCAGTTTCCTTTCTTGCCAAATCTTAGGCATATTTAAAAACCCTCAAAAATTACTGTTCCTCTAAGAGGCTCTCTACTCCTATCATCGCAAATATCCGCATAAGTATCATCACTTTTCTTCCTGAAGTGGCTTAGTACTTTCAAGTGTCATTCGCACTGAGGGATACCTGAAGAAGCACATTGAGAGGCTTTGGTTTCAATTAGTTGTGCTTCTGGGCTACTCTTCCTTCAAACACCTCTGCTGTCTGAATTATTTCAGAAAGGCACGTTTGTTGTAAGAAACTGCTGACATTGAGTGCTTAGTGCCACAGCTTGCACGAAGAACCCAAGAGCAATATTTTTAGAAGATAGAGCACAAAATAAAGCTTTTTCATTATATTGATTATAGGAAATGTCTGGGAAGAGTTCATTCAGCCCATACTCTGTACACAGGGGGTGCCGAAGGAGATTTGAGTTTAACAAAACAACAATCCTCTGTGTTATTACCTCCACAAGTTTTCTCCACTTCCATAGAACCATAAATCAAAGAGCATCTGATGGTCTCTAGTGGAGAGGATAACCAAGTTTCTAAAATAATTAATTCAGCTCACTAAGGCAGAAAATTTAGCAGCCTTTCTAAATTGCTACCAGCATAGTGTTTGCTGTATACACCACCATCACCATCATCCATCTTGACTGGATTAAATGCAAATATTGCAAAATAGGTGTTTTATCACATAGGCCACAACAGCTGATACAAGGTGCTGGGTGACTCCTCCTAAACAAACTAGCTAAGGTAAATAAAACGGATGTTCTTCTGCAATCAGCACTGCTTTATTATTAAATGTAGAATCAATCTCCAAAACTAAATCAATACCAGAAAGTAATTTGAGAGGAAGAAGAACCAAAACATAAGTGGTTGCTTTCAACAACAACAATGAAATCCTAGAAAACACCTAAGGAACAGCAGTACGAAATATTATTTTCAGCTTTTCATTTTTCACAGACAGTATTTTTCATCAGGTAATAGCTTGTCAGTTGCTGCAGCCTTTCGGTTCATCACCAACTACCCTATCTCCTATAGAGCTAGATGT
This sequence comes from Buceros rhinoceros silvestris, assembly GCF_000710305.1. NCBI lineage: Eukaryota > Metazoa > Chordata > Aves > Bucerotiformes > Bucerotidae > Buceros > Buceros rhinoceros. The sequence continues at coordinate 29,222 of NW_010419150.1, forward strand.
CAAAAGTTGTAGAAAGAGGTATGCATATTCTAAACTATGATACTGTAAAGGGACATATAGAAGCATATGTAAGTGCAAATATTTTGTGATCTTACATGGAATAGATGCATACTCATAACCATTAAGGAAGGTATTTAGATGCGTGTATATAAGACACAAAGCAGAAAACATTAATTGTTTATCGGTTGCTGCATACCTTTGGGAATTGGAGAGCAATTTCTTAGCTCCTACATGGAGATAATGCTACACAAACACCTTGAACTGGAAGGTAATGTTCACACATACAGTATTACTGTTTTCTGATTAGTTCTATTTTTAAAAAAGCAGTAGTAAATCTTCAAGATTAACCACTTCACCTCATATCCATAATTTCTACATAAGAATAAATCACAGTATTCCCTTGTTAAAAGTGATACAATCCAAAGCATTGGATATTTATTGATGTTTTATTGTGTTTCATCAAACACAGTTAATCATTAAAGAAGAGTAACTATCTGTTAGTGTTACTAATTTTTTTCTTGAATCACATACTTTTGAATTATATACTTTTCTTAGTACAGTCAGCTTTTCTTGATCCCATCCAACATAACAGGATTCAGCA
>NW_010419150.1:29920-33256 GCF_000710305.1 Buceros rhinoceros silvestris
GCAGGAATTACCCAGAAAATATTACTTAGATCCTATAATGTCACATTACTTTAGCAGTTCATTGCTCTAAATTGTCTAAAAAACGTATTATATTTATCCTATTTAGCCCCAAGAAAACATTAATTTAACAGCAAATCTGATTACTGGTCACAAAAAAGACAACTCTACACAATTAATCATGTCCTTAGAGTAAATATTTTAGGACTAGAGGATACAGGTGTAATTTGACTTGTGTATCTGACATATAGCCTTCTATGTAATTAGGATTATAGTTTTATGAGATACATAATAATGAATAATCCTGGCTTATAAGAGCAACAATTGCATTTTATATGAATCTTTTCTTATGCTAAGTAGTTGTCTTCCTACTTAGGAATATTTGATTGGATACCAATTTCCTCAGTTAGGAGACTGCTGTGCTGAGTTCTTCACTTGTGCTTCCAGCGGGCACACATTTATACTAATTATCAGTATCATCTTCGAAGTCCTAATCAAAAATGACATGGCAAGAATAAGAGTACATAGTATTTCTGATAAAGAAATTAAGCTAAGAAGTCACATACTAAAAAGCAACTTTATATTTACAAGGTATGTCTCCTATACCTATTCTTTCAGTTATTACTTTCAACACAGTAAGTCAGGACTAAAAAAGCAACAGAGAACAGGTAACATGAGCAGAAAAAACATGGAATATTTCCAGTTATAATGGAAACTCACGACTTGCATTTATTTCCAAGCATATGTAGCTCAAGAAGGTGGTAAAGGTAAATGGAAGGTGGATAAATAAAATCAATTTATGAAAATGAAAAAGAACCAGTCTACCTATATACTGTTTTTCCCTAGATATGCATGTAGATGTCATGGATATCGTGATGGGAGTTATGGGCTGTTTGCTCAATTTACTAAATACCTCTATGATTTTGTTCAAGAAGAACAGAAATAAAAACACAGCTTTGCTCCCAGTGAGACACAACCCTGGGAGTGAAGGACATGGCATGGTCCCTGAGGGTCTTTTTCTGCTTCTGCTGGCACAGGCTTCTTAGAGCACGGAGCTGGATAGCAGGCTGGGGAGAGACTGAGCAAGTGGGGTATCTACAACATAGACTGTGGTTTAAGGCACTCTTGAGAAGCAGAAGAGATACTCAGATATGGTAGAGAACATCCCACCCAACTGTGGTGGTACGATTGACCCCCACCCCCCCATCATGGGCCACTCGATACAGTGTGTGGCTCCCCTCCCTGGACCACACAACAATACGCTGGAAAAGCCAAATGCAGATTGTGAAATATAGTGTACCAGAGCATTAAGGCCCTCCCTCAACACTTCTGCCTCCTGCCTCTCCTATTCTCTGGGGCCAATAAAAACAATTACCTCCTGCAGTGGACCAGAGTGTTGAGGCACTCCCTCAACACACCTGTTTTCTATTTCCCTCCTTATTGTCCTGATCCTTCTTACAACATACACTTGGTCATGGCCCAAAGTGGGGGTGCTGGGACCCCAATATCCAGCAAGTTTGAGACATGCGCAAACCAAAACATTACATCACTCGAGGTAGGCTGAAATAGAAAAGTACCTGACAAAAATAAATTATGTTGGACCCTATAAATACTAGTTCTGAAATGAGACCTTTGAGCTTCTCCTGAATCACACTGGGCTGCATCCAGCATCTCCCCTGGGCTGGGACACCTCTTAGGATCTACTGTCAGCAAGACTGACACAAGGCCTGGGCAAGAACCACCTCCTCAAGACTAAACCACTGACCATTGAATAATGTTGATACAACATGAGTATTTACTTTACACTCAAAGACAAATTTCGACTATAGGCTAAGCCTCTTTCTCCCATCTTGCTACTTATTCAGGTGTTTTGCTTTGTGAATTTGATAGTGGGTACTGGATCCAAGTATTTTTATTTGTATACACAAACATAAGACATACAAACATGTTTTGATTTAAGGTACTTGTAGTAAATTAGTTTACACCTTGTCATTATCGAATAGGTAATCAAGTCACTGTTCTACTTTGCTAAATCACTTGCTAATTCTTAAATTGGTTAATCATTAAGTGTTGCTAAAATCCCACCCTCTTGATTTACCTTATACTGTAATAAAGTTTGAATTGTTGTCAAATCAAGCTATGTTAAATATCCTCATCCATGACACCGAGAAGCACATGAGAGACCATGTATTTCATTCAGGCTTAAGACAATCACCCACTGTACAAGGCTGTAGTGGGTAAGATAACTTGAGGTTAAGTAACTCATGTTTTATTCCATTTCTCATATCAGCTTTGCATTCTTATTCAGAATACCTTAATCATAGAATCATCTGGTTGGAAGAGACCTGATGATTCTGTGATTAAGGTATTCTGAACCAGAATGCATAAAATTCAACCTTTAAAAACTGAAAGGTATTTGGCATCCTAACTTCAAGAAGATAGAAACAGCTCAGTTTCAGCTTTCTCTGATCAGCTCAAGAAAATCAGGAATCTCAGATACACGCAACATTTGAAATGGCCTCACATGTCACACACAGCAATTCTCATAAAGGGAACTTGTATTTCTTCCTATCCCTTCCTACCACAACACAAAAATCCCTAGTCCACACGACACGCAATACATGCTTTGACAGGGAGTGCTAATTTACAGGTGAGGTTTACCTGAATGTTCACATAGGAATAACTTTCACAAGGCAGCACACCAGCACAGTTCCAGCAATGGGCTGGAATCCGGTGGCTGTACCTAGCGCAGCCTCTGTCCTCCAGAAGAGCCTCTCCAGCAGAGAAGGCAGCCCCCTAACACAGCTCTCCCACACACCACTATTGCTTAGGAAATCAAGACCCTACACATCCCTGAGGCTTCCTTACTCTCTGCAATGCTTTAGCTGCTCCCTCCTGCTCTTTTATTCTCAGCAGCTGAGCCCATTTCCTTCAGCCCCACCTTAATCATGAGGTTGACCCCAGCCTTGTTGTGGCATGTTTGTAAATCCTGTTGGTGTACTGTATAAATATTAATCGCTTACCCCAACACTAGCAGAAATTGTTGCATATGTGAGTTGTGGGTACTTTTTAGAGTAGCTAAATGAGAATCAGCATGGGCTTCTTGAAATTCAAAACATTTTCTCTAAAATATGCATATTAGTCAATAAAATATAATAAAGCATACTTAGGGAAATAATAGATATATCTTAATGGTTGCTTTTATTTTTTTTTAAGGTCTTGTTTTGTTCAAAGTAGGGAATGGTTCTGGAATTCAAAATACAGAAGCTTGGAAAGTATCAATACGATTATAACAATGAAAGACATCACTTGTACTTCCTTTTTTTTTTTTTTTTTGAT
>NW_010419150.1:33306-33707 GCF_000710305.1 Buceros rhinoceros silvestris
AAAAAAATAAAGACATCCATTTTATTTCCTTTTTTTTTTTTTTTTTTTTGATTGACATCATTGCGTTTACTAATATATCTCAGCTATTGCCAGAGTCTCCTGCAAAGAGTGCATTCATTAAATTTTAAAGCTCGGGTGTGCAGTGAGTGACTGCCTGCAAAATGAAAGCTCTCTTCTAGTGAGATTCAAAGCTGAATACAAGCTCAAAGGAAAATTGCTTCTCTTGTCAAATCCTTCTTAAAACTTTGAGCAGATTTCTGCTTAATCATCTGCAAGTTCACTTGCCTCATAAACCGGAGATGTTTATTTGTAGCAAAGGCAAGACTATTTTATATTTATTACTGAAGCTGGGAACCCCTTGCAGGTTGATCGTCAATAACTGGATACCTTCAGGTTTATAT
>NW_010419150.1:33819-34953 GCF_000710305.1 Buceros rhinoceros silvestris
AGGGGGGGAAGGAAGGGGGGGAAATAAAAAAAAAGTTAATTTGCAGGACTCAAGCTATAAACACAAGACTTCTATTTTTCAGGCTCTAGCTACCAATATATGGTTAAAAAACTTTTCTTACAAGCTTGTTGGGAAAGTATTATGCCAAATACATTATCATTCATGTATCGGGTTTTCTTCTTCTTTTATCTAATTCCTTTTGATCTAATGGCTAGTGTTTAATTAAGACTAATCTTAGCTAATGAAAAGGAGTAAAAATCAGAACAGAGAAAATTAATGGTCATACCATCACACATAGGTCACCCTCTGACAAGTTCTGCAGCTTTTTCGATGTGAATCCATTTGATAGACTTACCACCTGCCATTACTGCTCTTCTCCAATGTCACAGGGGTACAGTCCATCAAAGCAACTGCTCATGAAGTATTTGTACTGGAGCTAACTGCCAGGGTGAGAGATGTAGTTACGCTATTGCAGCACTGTGGCTGAATGCATTTCCTTCTTCTTCCTTTATGGTAACAGAGAAAAGCATTAGAACAGGCTGCCCAGGGAAGCGGTTGACTCACTGTCCCTGGAGGTATTTAAAAGACGTGTAGATGTGGCACTTACGGACATGGCTTAGTGGTGGACTTCTCAGTGTTAGGCTTACTGTTGGGCTCAATTATCTTAAAGGTCTTTTCCAACTTAAGTGATTCTATGATTCTGTGAGAAAAAATACTAACAATATTAAGGAATGCTAACATCCTCACAACTCTGAATGTTAAGCTCCTGTATCCTTCTCTAATTGCAAAGAAGGACTGGAAAATTTGAGGGAATAAAAATAAAAATAATAAAAATAAAAATGAAGCAAGTTCAGTTGCTGAGAGGACCGAATTAGTAGGTGACATATTGTGATTACCTTGCTCTCTACAGGGCCACCGAAGTGGACTTCATCTATCTACTGCAGAAGCCCTTGCTGAGTTCCTGCAGGGACCCAGCACAAATCTGTGCAGCACTCTATTTAGTACCCACTCCCCTTTTCCCCCAGTGCTTTCTGTCCTTTCCCAGGTGTACGCACCTTTACCTGGGTCCATCTCGTGATCAAAGAGCAGCCACCATGCTTGGTCCAGCTGAGATGTGGAAGTGTGAAGGGAAAG
>NW_010419150.1:35056-42665 GCF_000710305.1 Buceros rhinoceros silvestris
AAAGAGTGAGCGCAACATCACTCAGGGTGCATGCAGCACACCCGCTGTGCTCACAGCTACCACACCTCCTCTAGCTGGAGGTCTGCTGGAGGAACTACCAGCACACATTCCCCAAGCTTCTCCTTGCTTATCTGCAGAGTTTCCTGCCTCTACAGACTGTTTCAAGTGACTCTGCCCAGAACAAGGGAGCTTGCTCTTCAGTGAATCAGAAAGCGCAATAGATGCTCTGTGATCACTTTAAGTGCTTATTTACTAAACTCCAAACATTTCACCTTAACTAAATAATACTTGCAACATTTCTCATATTGCATCCTTCTAACTGCATTAATTCTGTAGGCTGGAGAAGAGGGGGTCCTGAAGCTGTCTAAAAGAATAAAAAAAAGGGTTCTTTCTATGAACATCAAGAAAACAAATGAAAAAATTAACAAAATGTCTGTCCCAGAGAAATATGCAAGTCACAGTTGTGATTTGCCCAGATGGTAAGGTGAGATATGACCAAGGAAAATGAGAGCTTTTAGATGCTGAAATCTGAGCCTACTGGGAACAGCCGATCAGTTGAATCAGTAAAATAAAGCAAGACAGAAAAAAGGGGAAGGAAAGGAAAGGAAAGGAAAGGAAAGGAAAGGAAAGGAAAGGAAAGGAAAGGAAAGGAAAGGAAAGGAAAGGAAAGGAAAGGAAAGGAAAGGAAAGGAAAAGGAAACTAAATTAAATTGAATTAAAGAGAAATAAAATAAAATAACATAAACCAAAGAAACAGAAAAACCTTCATATTGAATATAACTAATTGCTGGAATGTTACCACTGCATGTTAGAATGGTACCAAATCTACTGAATTCAGTGGCACTGTTTCTAAGTTGTGCCTAGTAAGCTGTAAAAGAGTACTACAATTGGTGAAAGAATCCACCGTTTGCAAATACACATACATTTTTTGGGAAAATATTCATAGTTGCAAAATTTGATTGTAAAATATAATTATCGGGTTTGTAAATATATCAAGGAAATTAGCTTTGTAAACAGATTTTTCTCATTTTTTTATTTTTTAAATGTTTCCTTAAACACTTGTTGATAACTTTTTTTGTTAGTAAAGCTATGTTTTTCTAAAATGCCTATTACCATAGGGAATGCCCTTCGTTCTCCCGTTCTGTAGGTTGCTTTTGAACAAAAAATACTGATCAATTCACAAGGAAACCTGAACACTTTAAAGGTTCATAAAAATCTATTCTAAGAAACTCTGTTCATGTTGATAGTAAGTTTAATAGTGTCTGCACTTTTTATCTTATCAGTATGTTTCTAAAGTAATAAACTGCACAAATGTTTGGTAGAGATTGATGTGTTGGAGTCTTTGCTCTCTATCTTTTCTCCCTCTGATCACTGTTTGTATGGCACCTTCTCTAATTTGCCCTGTTAAGTGTTGTTTCCTGAGTAATGTAATGAAACATCATTGATTGCTGATTTTTTTTCCCCCCGCAACATGTCCTTCATGTTTTTTTTCAGATTTATTTTTACCTGTTACTATTGTGAATTCACCCAGTCAGGATTGACAACACGCGGTGTACAAGTGCATGCAGCTACTGGAGAAACTGATGGAATATCCCTCCTTTCTCCTCTGAGTATCGCAGGTGTCAGTGTATGAGGTATGTGAGCCCATTTTGAAATATTTGAAAATATTTCTCACTAGGTATTTGCAATAAAGCTCCAGTGTTTTGGAATTTGCTGCCCTGACTGTTCTGAAATCGCACAAATACAATAAGCCTCACCTACGTTCACATCTCACCCTTTCACTATTCTAGACATATGAAAATAACTAATCAGTTAGACTACAAATCACTTTTTGAGAAGGGGAAGGGTAATGCAATTAATTATTTTGAATTTCTAAAAGTAAACATCAACTTTGAAAAGTTTATTTTCTAAGCGTGTAAATATTCCCAGTGATGTAATTGTATCAGCCTTACTGCGTCTGCATCCCATAGCATCATTATAGTGTCTTGTGATACAGCTCCGGCATCCCACAGCTCTTTGCACTTGTTTGACAGACAAGAGTAATGCCTGCATGCATCACTTGTAAAGGGTCCTTGGGATCTTTGACACAGGAGAACACTGAGCCTTGTCTTAACTATACTACCATATTTTTTGGAGGTTTGTCGATCAGTGATATTATTAGAATTATTCCTTATTGCCACTTCTTTCAATGCTCAAGTGGAGAAATCAGTTCTAATATTTCCACTGATCCGCGAAGGACTATTAAAGCAATGGGGGGAAAAGATATGAATGTACTTGAAGAATGAAGATAAGTTTCTTTGATGATGATGATGTAGTGGGATGTTTTGCTCATGACTATCTCTGCTTCTTAATTTACATTCTTTTTATTCTGCAAAGAAAAAGGAGCTGTGATTCATAAATACCTTTATTTGTTTCTCATCAAAGTCCTTGGGATTTATCCATCACAGAAAAAGTTTTAATTGCATTGTCAGTATTCATTAAACTGCATTTTGACTTTAAATTAATTTTTTGTCATGAATGGAACACTTAAAAAATATTATAGCTCCCGTAGGAAAACTATTTCTATTCCTTTAACCATGAGAACTGATGTTTTACAGACTGAAAAGAGGCAACAAACCTGACTTTGTAAGCACTTAGCACAAAATTTGATGTAAACAATAATACGAGCAAACAGAAACTGAAACAAAAGTAAATGTTGGATAAGCAAGAGAAGAAAAAAGAATTGCCAAAATAATCTACTGCTATCAATAGCTTGAGCATAGAGAAAAAAAACGCCTCCTGGCTCACCCTGTTCCCATTAGCACAGGCTCAGAGTTGCAGCTGGAATGGAACAAGCAAGACAACAAAAGCCAGGGGAGCCAGGAAATTTCAGCAGTAAGACATGTCGAGCAACCACTCCTTCACCTAGTCTCCTGATCACATTTTAAATTAGAGAGAGAGAGATACAGAGTTAACAGCAGTGAGCACACAGTAAGCCTCACCTAACACAAACTCTATTTCAGTTCAATCTCTGTGATGGTTTTTCTTAATTCTGGAGCTAGACTGATGGTAGGAAGAAGGAGATGGCCAGCCTTGGGTGGCCTCAGAGAGGATAACCAGTGCAAGAATCTGTCTTATGGGACTGATTGTATCTACATTCAAATGCCCTTGGTAGAGAAATTAATTTATGATATTCTCCATTTAATCAAATTCCTCAGTGTATTATGATCTCCAAGGTCTAATTAAACATTAGGTTATACATGTTCTTTTAAGTGTAGGCTCATTATAGCTTCTATCTTAGGTACTTAACAACTTTGGATACTTTAATTTCAATTTTAATCTTTTATCTTTTTTTCTTTTTTTTTTTTTTTTTTTTTTTTAAATTTAATCCAGCAGTCAGAGAAACCTTAGACACTTTGGTTATAGTTTTTGAACTAAGTCTTTGGCTGTTCTGTCTGCTCATTTGCAGCAGTTGACAGATGATTAAAGCTCCATGTGTCCAATCACCAAGAAGTTATTTCCCCTTCTGCATTCTCTGATTGACAGGAAAGGTGAGAAATGAAAGTTCAAACAGGCTGTAGCAAATGAGATAATTTTAAATTTACCACTGTGCAGAGAAAGCAGCACTCCGCATTACCAAACAGAGGAAAAATAGTGCCCCAACTGTCAAAATTTTGACACTGACAAAATCTTTATCCAATTACGGGTTTGATCTTTTTTTTTTTTGATAGTGGGAACTAAGACATGATTATGATGTGTCAATGCAACAACATGCATTGTGTGAGTATTTTTTAGTATGTCCTTTGGACATTTAAAGGTGTTTTAAAGCTGTGCAAAATTCAGAAAACCGGGAAGGGAAGGGAAGGGAAGGGAAGGGAAGGGAAGGGAAGGGACTCTTGAGATACTCGTAAAAATAATTCCAGATGGAAAACATAACTAAAATATAGATGAGGTAATGACACTAGAATATGGTTAAAAGCAGATTTACTTGCTCTTGTTTGAGAGATGCTCGACTAGGAACTTCTGTTGAAATTTGAAGAATCTGTTAGACAGGGAGACTCCTTGCAGAAATGGCGACTGTTGTAGTTAACCAATCTCTCATAACTGAAGGGATTCAGGAATTTCACATGCACAGACTTCTTTAATCCCTGGTGATGTTCCTCAGTTGAGAAATAACTGTATTTGGTTTGAGGGAGTCAATTTGCTCCAGTTTGACACACAAGCACTTGCATCATATATAGATATGAAGAAATATGCACACCACTATGATGCAAATTTAGGCACCTTTGGAAAGAGTTCAGAGAACTCATTCGTTATGTCTCTCATGGGACACTAACTGAACAATATCCCTTCTCACTCATTAGACTGAAATTCTGTTTCTGTGTAAAATAAGCTTATTAAGTTTCCTAGGCTTTTCACTGTTGAGTTTAACTAGCAGACAACAGTTTGAATGAAATTTTGACTGCCGCTCTTGTCTGGCAAATACTTAAACTCAGTATTTGAAATCATCATTGCCTAAACAAATGCACCTAGTAGCTGAGAGTGCAGCATAGTTGGTGTTCTCCTCTAGAAGAACCAGGTAACCAGAATTGTTTGAAGTTTTCAATTTCATTTGGTTTTCCTGAAAGAATGTTTGCTGTATGTTAACCTCGTTAGGCTGTGACTTACCTAACTAACATTAGACCTCTGTGTCTTGGCTACAATGTTATGTGAATCTAATAGTATTGGAATATTCATTCTAGTGGTTATCTGTGTCTGCAGAAATAATTCTACTTCTTGTCACTTCTATGAATCAGCATTAAAAAACATAGCACAAATCCTTATGAGTGAGAACCAAGCAAATTTCATTTGTCTTTGTGTGTTTGAGCCTGAACAATTATGCACAGCATCCCACTTCTTTTAGAAGTCTCTTGAGCAGACAATCAGGATTCCATGAGATTATGCTTCCTGCTTCAGTGAATATTTGGGAATGTATTGACCCACTTCAGCTCATTTGGGATTATTTTCATTCTTGGAAGAATGAATGAAAGAGAAATGTAGTTAGCAGGCTACACCTGAAGTACACTGTCTTGTGATTCTCAAGCAGGAAACCAGTAGCAAGTGACTAATAAGGACTGTAGCTAGAGTTATGTGCTTTTATTACATATTTGCTGAAAACACTGGTCCTGCTTCCCACTGTGCTCACAATGATGCAGAGAAGGAATGCAATGCCTCCTCACTTTCAACAACACATGGCATAGTCTCAGAAATCCATAGTCAGTTTGTCTAGGGAGATTGTAATGGTTAATGTTGTGTTCCAGGCATGATTTTATTCCATGGTTTTAACCCTGGGAATAATTCTCATCTATGAATTCCCCCGCGATCTTGAGCTCAGCTGAAAACGCTGAAGTATTTAAATGCTTTTCCTAGCAGAATAAGAACAAATTTTTATACTTTATAGATATTTTATTCCTCCCAATTTTCTTCTATAGTGCAAACAATTCAACTCTTTGTCTTTGAGATAAATGCAATAGGAATAACCCAAATTTTAATCTATCATCTCAGCTATTTTAATTTTTATGTTCAGTGTTCATTGCTAGATTTGGTCATGTTCCAGGATCACAACTGCCTTACAGCAGTAAGTGCTGTATTTGAAAGTGCTGTGGGATATAACCTTGAACTCTATAACTTGTTTCTAGTAAGACATCAATTTTTAATATTTTTCTCAAAGATTGGCTTTTTTAATGGCAGTTTTACATCTGCAGTGTTCATGTTACTACTGGGTCCACATCTTTTCCCCCATTACCCGGTCAGTATGGTGGAGTTTCAGGACAGGTTTTCCTCCTTTCTGTATCAAGTTTGGAAATAGCCTTGTATCTCAACATTTAAGTGATTAAGATAATATCTCTTTCCTACTTAAAAAACGTTTAAAATTGTGAGGCTACCGGGATTTGTATGAAATTTCATTTAATACGTCAAAGATTTCCTAGTTCTAGCATTATCCATGAAAGGCAAGAAATGTGAAATATAAGTTCTATCCTCTGTGGACAGAATGCCTCTGGCAGCTAAAACTGAAGGAATGGACTTCATTACCCTACATCTCCAAAACAGCAATAGTTGCAAAAGTCACAATATTGCCTTAAGGTTGTCTCTTATCTTACCAAATGCCTCCAGGGGACAGCCGATTTGGAAAGCAGAGCTTTCTGTCATAAAAAAAAGAAAAGAGAGTGGGGAAAATGCCTTTAAAGTTAATAACATACCAGTTTCTGTATAGGATGACATTACGAAGCAGCAATGTAGTTGAGGGTCGACTCAAGTGATCAGGGACTCCCACACTAATGCCTATGGGCAAGATGGAAATATTCAAGAATATTCTCTATATTAGCTCTGAGATGAGCAAAAAATCAGACTGGACAAAAACAGAGGGTCATTTACCTTCTGAAAAAGGGCAAGAAAAAAAGAAGCAGAGAGAAAGATGTTTTGTTAGAAATTTTATCAATTCTCAAGATAACATGCACTAATTATTGAGCCAGCACATGACGTAAGCATGGAAAACTGGCTAATTATTATTTAATTGAACTAAGCTTCCAATATTGCTATAACACCCTGCATTTTATGACCTATCCTTGCCAATCATACCCTGCAGGCTGATTAGGATGTAGCTCTTTGATCTGTTCAGATGTCAAAAAAAAAAAAAAAATTCCACCTATTGCTTTTTTCCTGCTTCCTTTTGTGATTGACTTTAATCAAGAAATATCATGTCTTCTGAGATGTAGTTCCATCTCCCAAAGTGTTTAAGTCCAGATTCAAAAGGACCTGGACATAAAGCATCTTCTTTCACAGCAGTGAGAATCTGCCACCTTAACAGTCAAGGCATCTTGGTTCTCACTGAGCTGGAAGGTTGGCAGGCGCCAAGGAGACACCACCCTTCATAAAGGCTGTATCCTATCTTTGCAAAAGTCTGTGACTTCCACTCTGTCATGGAGTAATCATAGGTATTACCATCTCCTACAGAAGCAATATCCTACATCTAGACAGAAATGTCTCCTGTCTCCCTGCTTCCTCTGGGTTCAGACCTCTGTCACTATAGGGATGCAGGCTTGGGGGCGAGGCCAGACTGAGATCCAGGATCCGTCTGAGACATTGCAGATCATCAGGACTTTGCAAGTGGGAGAGGTGCTGCTCTGGAACCATTCTGCTCCACCTGGAGTCACACCAGGGCTCAGGGTTAGTTCTGTTCCTCTAAGAACACCAGAAAGAGGACCTCTCTCCAGGATGAACCTAGAAGCAGGAAAAAGAAGTATGCATCGTCAGAAATACCATTTTCCACTACATATCAGCAAACTTTTGCATTTCATTTTCTAGTAAGCTCCATATTTCTAGCCTTGTCTTTATTTACACTTTCTTTTGAGAAACTAATCTGGATCATGAGTACATCATACAGGCACTAGTGAAAATACCTTTTCTGACAAATTCTGATGCAGGTGTGTGACCACATGTAGTACTGTGATTCATCATTTTATGTTTATCCAGATCACAGCAGTATTTCTAGTGACTGCCAATATGCAATCCCCATTTAACCTAAAAGAGCTACTATGATATGATGTATTTCAAGTAATGTCTGACTTCCTTTCTTGTGCTACAAGGAATG
>NW_010419150.1:42733-54596 GCF_000710305.1 Buceros rhinoceros silvestris
CCGTCAGCATTTCTGTTTGAATGGCTGCTTCTACCTATGATTACAGCCTATATGGGTAAATGCAGATCCTAATCTTAAAAACAGGTCATTTCCTATTTAAAGGTTTGAAAAGGAAGATCAGAGAAGACAATCTCTAATTTTCACAGGGGATCACTGTTCTTGCTAATTGGTAATTATCCCAGAAAAGGAAAATATGATGATAGTACAAAGAATTATATAAGCTATACTATACTCATGGTTCAGGATCTTTATGCTCTTTTTAATCTTCTACTCTACAAATATCTCTTGAACTAAGAAAAAAAAGTAGAGAGTTTTCCCAAAAGAGAAGAATGCTATTACTAAGAGAACAACCTTTCTGACAAGTGCCAACTGACTGTGCCAATGATTCTAGGGGCATACATAAAATATAACAACATCTTGCAAAGAGTGTGATGTTAAAATTCTGTTATAAATTTTAATCATAGAATAATATGGTAGATGTCTGTGAAAAATAGTCACTTCTATTTGCCTGCATGAATCAGCTTTGTGAATTTTGAGAGACAGTAATTATATTAATACATGAGTGTCAATAAGACCAACCACGAACTTCAGTTAAGTCATGTTTATTTTTGCTGATGAATACTGAATGGGAGTAATTCAATGCATCCGTTGTGACAATACAAACAGACTGATTACATATGTACCTAGCACTGGGACAGGTAATTCTGCTGTGGATCTAATCTTATTATCAGTTTGGGGAGGAAGCTTGATCCATACAAACTCCACTGCATATGTAATGACACAAGGAATCCCCCCAGACCAATTAAATTTTTTGTTTACATTTTCATTAGGTGAAGTTTTTTCCCAGTTTGGCATTACTTACCGCAGCTGTGCAGCTGATGCAGGATTTATTGCTCATATGATTTTCAGCGGTCATAAATCTAACACATTCAGAGAGCTGTTTCTTAGCAAAATTATATGATCAATTTTTAAAGCTGCTACATACTATTGACTGTTAGATCTAAACCCTCACTGTTTCTGTCTCCAGAGTTTATGATGTTTGACATTTTGAATGGAACATATATTCTTTATTAAATTTGTTCAGTTTTGTCTTAAGTTTAGAAATGGTATATAGGCTGTAAAAGGATATATTGCTAATTAATACATCTAGGGAAAACGGGGGGCAAGGGGTTGGTGGCAAAATGTCATAGAAGGACATAATCTTGCAAAAGAAGTCACCTCCAATGAAGTAACACCAACAAGGAAGTTGATCAGCAGTTTTCACTCCACTCTGAATCATTTAAAGAAAGGAAAACACTACAACATTAATCTTCTTGCTGTTTCAGAAACTTCACAAAATTGTAAACCTGTACAGTATTGTTTCAATATTCATTAGTATAGCAGAGGTTTAGGTGTGATGGAGGATAAAAACCCCATAATATCCAGCTTTGGATATATTGGCCAAAATGAAGCATTATCTTGGCAAAAATCCCTGGACTTGAATCTGGATTTCAGAGAGGCATAAGGACCACCCCAGCCACTTTCTGTAAATTTCACTACTGCAGTTTAATTAACTTCCATATCATATTTGACTATAAAGGTATTTAATCAGGTACATATTCAATATTGTAGCTAGGACTTCCAAGAGACATCAGAACATGTAGTCCTACTTTTCCTGGGGTCTGAGGTCTGGGGTCTACTTGCAATTACTCAAATGATCATACCCTATCACAGATAATTCTCTGGCAGGGAAAGACTGAAGTTTTAGTCTATACTGTGTTTGTTGTAGCCTGGATGGTGCTGTGTTTTCAATTTGTGACTGAAATAGTGGTGTCAACACAACAATGTTTTAGCTATTGTTGAGCAGTTCTTGCACAGTGTCAAGGCTTTCTCTGATTTTTGCTCTGCCATCTGCACTAAGAGGTCTGGGGGTGAGCAAAAGGCTGGGAGGAGGCATAGCCAGGACAGCTGACGTGAACTGACCAAAGGGATATTCCATGCCTTGTAACATGCTCAAAACAAAAACTGATGGGGCAGTTTCTGCAAGGTGCCCATTGCCCAGAGACTGACCACACATCAGTCTGCTTGTGGGAGGAGTCAGTTTGCCTTGGATTCCAAAGGATTGCCTTTGCATCACTGTGGGTTTTTGTGTGCCTTTCCTTCACTTGTTAAACTCTCTTTATCTTGATCCAAGAGTTTTTCTTGCTTTTGCTCTTCCAGTTCTTTCTCCCATCCTGCTGGGGGCAGCCAGTGAGCAAGTGACTGGGTGGGTGCTTAGTTTCTGGATGGGGTCAACCCTCCACATGCACTTAGAGCCTTATTTTTCACAAACTCACCAAGTTATGCTGTATTTAACCTAAAAATACTTTACTAACT
This sequence comes from Buceros rhinoceros silvestris, assembly GCF_000710305.1. Lineage (NCBI taxonomy): Eukaryota > Metazoa > Chordata > Aves > Bucerotiformes > Bucerotidae > Buceros > Buceros rhinoceros. The sequence continues at coordinate 45,089 of NW_010419150.1, forward strand.
GTAGACCAATATGATGAATGCTACTGGAATTCTACACTATTGCCATCCGATTTGTTGCTTATATTTATACTTGGCATACATTCAATGTAGGCCAGGGGCAGAAATATCAGTAAGACTGAAACCCTCCTAAAACATTTCTTGCTCCTAAAGATAACAAAATAATCATGGACAGGCATATACAACGCATTCAGCCACTCTCCGAGGCACCCTTGCTGAGTATGAATGATGATCTTTTTTTCCAAAACAAATGTAATGAGTATATTAGAAAAAATAATTAAATGCAGACCATGCTTCCCAAGATGGATTTTTAATTGCATACTTTTACTTCTTAGTCAGTGACTACATCATTGCTTTTCTGTGTATGGCATGTTAAGGTGCTGTACGATGACAACTAAACAGAGACAACTGTTATCTTTAAGATTCAGGATGGCTTCTCATATTGTACTATGAACATCACAGATGATGTTCAGACAAAGTTTATAAGATTTTATTTTTAGAATCTAATTGTCAAATGGAAAACACCTTAGTTACTTCTTCAAAGCAGTGCAAAAACCTCCCCTAAATTGTCTTTTTTTTTTTTTGTAGCTAAACTTTGTCCATGTAGTCCAAATGCAGTCACATTGATGAAATCAGAAACTGCTTCAGAAAATTTGTTCTATAATCTGTATCATAATATTCTTGCTATTTTGTGTTTTTACTCTATGTTATTGCGCCTAGCACTTGAAGGATATAATAGAAACATCCAAATGTGTACAAGGCTTAGAACTCAACCAACCTTTCCCACTTTATTTTCACATATTTTAATCTGGGATAAGTTTGAGCAAATAAAACAAAGTTACATTCAATAATGCATGCCTTATATGTTATATTAGAAACTCTTACATTTCTGAATTCTTACAGTATATTCATACACCTATACATTCATTTCAAAGTTACTGTTGAAGCAGTGCAGAAAATATTGTGATAAAGAACCTTAGTAACTCAGGGCATTTCTGTCCAAGTTGTTTTCCATTAAAGGTATTGTTTGATATCATTCATCTTCAACATGTTGTGTTTCCTTTGGGCTTCTATTTCCACACGTGCTATGTCAGTCCCATTGTAGCAATGACAGTGATTTATCAAGCACATTAAATCTGCAGCATCTCCAGTTAGAAAAGCTAGTTTTTCAAATATTATATCTCATATGTGTCACATTTAACCTGCCTTGAACTCCTGAAGCAACTCTGTACTGCTTTAAAAAACTAAAAAAACATTAATAGCAAACTTTTAACCTCAGTGTAAAATACAGCATTATCAGCTGCTGAAGTAGGAGGTGTCATAGAAGCATAAAAGTTACTAATACACAGAAATCCAACTTATCCCAAAGAGTCTGTCCCTCTTGAGCATATTTTACCCTCCGATATTTCACTCTCTCCTTCAAGTTTCTCTTGTCATAAAAATACCTAGCTGTCTTTTAAGATAATTTCTGCCATTTGCCTCACTGGGCACAGTGTATCAGGCTGAACAGGTTAGCTTGTGTTACATTGCCAAACCAATTCCTGATTTAGAGCTATCTATTAGATCATCTTGAAGTCTTCCCTTTTTCTGTGATCACTAATGTTGACAGATCTAAGAGAGCACAGAGAAGAACATGAAAGACTACAAGAAGATGCTAAAGGAAAGATGAGAAGAGCAAGGCACGTTTAGCTTTGTCAGAGACAAATGAATAGATGTAAGATGACAGATGTTCAAAGTACAAGTGTAAGGAGTTAGAAAAATTTTTCAGGTCAGTCAGAAGGAAATAATCAACATTAGTGGAATAACGGTATATGATGGGCGTTTTTATAATGGTTTATATAATGCTGTCAATTGTTTTCCCAACACACTAGGAAAGAAAAGTTTCTGTTCTGAAGAGCTTGAAAACTAAGGAGGACTTTTTCAGAAGGGAGGGCAAGAATGAGCCACCAGCACCTATAGGCTTTCTTCTACTACATGCTGTGGCAAGAGTCTGTGCTTCTGAAAGTCTTTTCTCTCTCCTAACCTTTCCTTCTACATGCAATATATTAAGTAAGGGTGATGAAAAGGAACACAAATAAATGAACAGGGACTGAAATACATATACACACATGTTGGTTATGTGTATGAGAGTGCATGTTCAGAAAAATAAATCACGTTCTCTTTCACATTCTGACAGAAAGATGTAAGACCTCCTCACTTGCTTCTTTTTTTTAACGTTGATAATACTGCTTTTGGTGAGGAGGATTTCTCCTTTGGATCAAAGATATTAATGTTGTAACAACCTATCTACCTTTTAAAATTCTTATATTTTCCAGTGGTAGAATCTCTAAACTATAAACAGTAGTATAAAAAGATTTGTGCTGGCTTGATACACACAGATGAGTTTCAGCCTTTAATAATGAAAGATGTATTTACTATATCTCTGATGTAGCTTTAAAACCTAAAGTTTCTTTATCTCACTGGTAAGTAATCTCACTTGGAGACAAATCTTTGTTGTATTTGAGTCAATTGCAAAAGTCCCTTTACCTGCAATACAACACAGACCCAATAGATATAGACTTTAGATAAGTTATCATCCATTCCTGTTAGGCACGGCTATCGCTTTCCATGTTAGACTGTATGCCAGTGGGTTGAACAACCAGCCAAGGAAGATGAATAATGTTTTCACCAGTGCTAGAATTTCAGTCCCTGTCCTCAGGGCTTTCTGTTATTGATTTATAAAAAAAAATTATTTCAAACAAAAAGCCCAAGCTACTTGAAACATTCAGAAAATTTCCAGTTTCAGCCCAACTACTTCTGACCTTCAGGCAGGTTGATAAGGTGGAAATCCTGGCTGCTCTAACAGGTTCCATGTTAACCTCACTGTGCTTGGGGGCATCAGCAAAGTCTTTAATTTCTGTGGAATACTTTTCACAATGGTGCAATTAATGTTAGCTTTATACTCTCACATATGATGAGAAATGAAGATACAGTCAGGTTTCACAGTTTGCTTTATATTTGCTGCTGTATTTAAAAACACTGAATTGTTGTTTCCAGTGTAACAGTGAGAATACTCATCTATTGGGTTATTTCACTATACCAGTGCAACAGTTTGGGAACAGTGTCTTCGGGTTTGTTTTGTTTTTTTTAAATACATTCTCTGCAGCTCTTAGATTGCCATTGGTGGGTGATGATGAAGGACAAAATGCTCATTATTAACTCTTCCATGAATATATTTTCCTTGAACTCTGATATAAGTGGGACCCAGGTTAGAAGTGAAGGTGAAGAATAGGGAACTACCACATTGGATCTTCTAGTAGAAACATACAGCATGATGCAACATCCCTGGTTCACTTGAATTTTCTACTAATCCTCCACCTTATTTCAATTAGATAGCATTACATAAACACACATTTTAGAGCACGCAGTTTCAGAGGTGTCCTGGAGACCAGGGACTCTCCATCTTCATTAAACTGCCTGACCTTTGGGAATAATGCCTCGTGTTTCTGGAGAAATAAAGGACACGTTAGTTTGTATGAAGGTCTAATTCCATGGGGTTTTTGATTAATTGAGGAAAGTTTGTTTGATGTGATGAAAACTGTACTCACAGCTTCAGGACCTGGAACCAAAACCAGAATGGCTCTTTCATCACCTCACTTTCTTGTGAAGTGCCAATTACCTTGGGATAAACTAAGTTCTTTTTCAACATAAAGTTCATGGCTGTTTTTCTAATTATTGCCATTCTATTAATAAATTAATGCAAAAAAACCTCTCCAGATTAATTGGTTGGTTTTGCACTAAACACAAAACCAAATATCAAGTATTATGGAGTGAAAATTCAACAAGTAAAATCATGGCTGTTACAGTTAATGAATGAAACCTTCCCATAAAGGGCGTCTTCTCTGCCAGTATGTTTCTTCCACATTTCCAGCCTGTTCCAGAAACTTCAGTGCGATGTGTGAAAGGAGAGATATGACTGATGGGTGCAGAAATAAGTTTTGCTGAAACTTTCTTCTGATTAATAAACAGCAAACCATTTTGCACTCTGGCTCTGCACATGATTTGATTAGGTCATCTTGTCACACTCCTCAAATACAGATATCAGACAGTTGCCAGCTAGGAAAAGGTGATGTAGCAAAACCAATGTAAATTTCATATCACAGAGTATCCGCTAAAACTTTTTCTGCTTAAGTGGAAGCAGCAGGGGGGTTGGCGGCAAGAATGCAACAGCCATATACACTTTATGCTCCCGGAAGAAAAGGTTCCTCAGCATTATGTCAGGACTGATGTGTGTAGCTTCAAATATGAATGCATTTCCTTCTCTCCTGTGTATCAGTGAGAGGAGCTGTCTTTATAAGAAAGAACATTAATTATTAATATTTTAAACTTGGTTTATGCATATATTTTAATCCTATGTTGTGCTTGTAGAAAATGACAACCAAGTTTTGAACAAGGTCAAATACAGGACTTGTGAATGAATCATCACCTATACAGATAGGGCTATTTTATCAAAGGTATAAGGGACCGTTCATCTCCAGATAGCAATGACAAAAGCATAATTGGACTATCTCCTTCAGACCAAGCACAGAGAATTGATTTGCAGAGAAGTCAGCAAAAAGCTGGCAAATTAGCCATTAATAACACCGAAGGGACTCAAGTGCCTTGCTTGAATTGAGATAGGCACCGTGATTCAGGTTCAAGACACAATCCGAGAACTTCTATGAATTTTTGGCATTCTTGTTTGAGACAAGTGTTCACCAGCAAATGCATTTTACGCATTTCATAGAGAATTATATCTACTTCCAGCTTTTGTGCTGAGTCCCAACCTTTCTAGGCTTCTTGTTAGAATGCTTTCTGTTCCCCTAGCAGTCAATCTTTGCATCTCTGACGGTCTGAGCAACTGGAAGTGAGCATAATATTTGACACAAAATTTTTTCAGGATCCCTATACTCATAGAAATTTTGTCTAAGTCTACCGGATAATACAGGTTCATATTTGTCTTCAGGTGCTTTCAGAGAATGAATTCCTATATAAGCTGAAGTATGTTTTGTCTCCAAGTGTGGAACCTGCCTTTTGTAAAGGTGAATATATCCTATTTCTTTTCTTATTTTTTTTTTTTTTTTACCTGAGATTGATCTTTTCTTCTTCATGCTGGGCACTGATTTTGTAATATCTTGATTACTAATTTTGTAATATCAGTTGATTTCATCCATACCCTGTCATTTTTCTCCTACGATCCTTAATGAATATATTTAAAATCATTGAGTCCCAAATTTATTTCATATAAATTCCACTAATTATCTTTTAGACAATAAACTCTTATTGTTGTGTTTAATAGGTTTTGCAAGTTCTTCATTCATCTTCCAATTATTCCATTCTCTCTTCACCATCATCGGTTATTTCCTATAAGTCAAATGAGTTTACTTATGGATAAATCAGAGGAAGTTATTAAATTAGCGTGGCACAATCTTATTTTGTTAAAACTCTGTTGCATTATATTCAGTTTTCCATTTGTGTTCCATTTACTCTTCACCAAGCCTTTTTTAAAGCCTTTAGTAATCCTTGGGAAGGGGTGATTGATGGAAGATCCCCAGGACATTTTACCCTCTCTCTTAATACAAGTTCTACCTTTGCTCTTCTCGATGGCTGTGACTACTCTCAAACGAATAGTTTAGTCTAATCACAAATCAGACAGTAGTTTGGTTGGTTGGTTGGGTTTTGTTTATAAAAATTAAAATATGCTAAGAGACCCCAGTATCTTCAACTAATATTTCTGGGCTAGGGGTATCCAGTCATCTCAACAAGTGTACACTTTTCAGGAGTAAACTTCTCTATATTAATTTATACACTTTTTTTTTTTTAATGGCCAATAGTGCCTTTGTAATTTGAACATTGAAACTAAATATTAACTCAATTTGGGAACCACAAACTAGCTCTTCTCTCACATATTGTCATTGTTTAGTCACCTCCTTTTTCTGTCTTCAAGAGCGAGCTTTCTTTGTTTTAATACTTCTCCATGCTTCTTGACTTCTAGTTTGACATACTTTTCTTTGCCAATCATCCCTTCTTTTTCCCACTCCTTTCAGATGCTATATATAGTTAGATTATCTGTCTCAAGGTGTTCATGCTGGTAAGTGTAGTCTTTTTTCTCCAAGGACTTCTCTGTCTTTTTTGGAGATGTACATCCTGAGTATTTATAGTACCTTCAGCTGAAATAAATTCTTGGCTTCTGACACAATTCTGTCCGTCCAAAGTTTGCTCGATCTTCTCCAGCTTGCTTCTTTTCTTTTTCCCTAAGTCTGCCATTTCAAAATCAGGTACCTTAGTTATTCTCATTTATTTACCATTTAACTTACAATCTTCGAACTTTGGTTATTTTTAACACCAGCTGTATCTACCAAAAGCAGTTACCGAAACTAAGTTTAAAATAGATTTCCTCTTTGTACTCTAACTTTTTGATGAAGAAATTTCTCAGCTACTCTCTGCAGGATTATCTGATCCTATGAATATTTGCTTCATTTATTTGTCAGTCTGTCTCCAGTAGCTCTGAAGATTCTTACAGACATGTAACTGTAGCTAATATTTCTCCCTCTAGAAACTCCATGAAGACTTCTATCCTTATCTGTATCTGACCCAAAACCTCTGAGTATCCTACTCGTAATTCATCTTTTATCGTGCTTCCCCACATGATTTTGACTCCAAAAGATTGTGCTTTGTGCATCTCGTATTTTATTTCCTGAAGTTTTTCATATCCTTAAGATACAATCACCTTATGTCTTTATTTCTGTCTGTCCTGATCAATGCATATCTTTTCTTACCTGTGTTTCCGCCACAGCTGCTGTTCTTGTATGCTTCTGAAGAATATTATTTCTCAGGTCCTGCACCAACATTTCTTATTCCATGGTTTTGCCACTGACACTGCTGGCATTAATACATAGCATTTTAATTTCTTTTTACTGACTAGAAACTAATTTCCTTAGCTGGATTAATCTTTCACTATAAGTTTCAGCTAACTGGCTACAGCTCTCATCTACATGAGTACCTACTCCTTTCTATCCATTCTCCTAACCACTGATAATCTTTTATCCATTGCTGTGCCTCACCTATCTGATTTCTTTCTCCCTGTATATTAAAACTACAAAAAAAGCTGTGTAGAAAGGTTAATAAAATGAGAGTATTAACCCTTAGAATGGGAAGTAACTGTTTTTCTTTAGTTTAAAAGTCATCACAAAATTGGCTTTTAAGGTCATTAATTGAATCACACTTGAGGGATAAGATGAGGTGCTACATAACCATAAACATCATCTATTTTACCCCAGAACATCCAGTAGTAGAAAATTATAAACTTTAAAAGGCATTGTTGATCTTCATCATCCCATTTCACTCTATTTTCATTCATCATGAGTTGGATCTAAGCACAATGACAACTAAAGACGGCTGCTTCAAGCATTATGGAGGCAACTACTTTTATTTAAGCTCTTTTCTGATATAAATGCATACTAGGCATTTGTAGAACATATGAAAGCCAGCTATCATTGAGATGCCTAAGAGCATATTTACAGGACTGCTTAGAATAATAAGCCAGCAATGTTGCAGCCAACTGGCTTACAGGATACTATTATTTTGGTTTTCTAATGATGTTGTTTAACCCTTAACTGGTTTGATATAATTTACAATGGTTTAGTTTTAGTATTTTTAATTCATTTTTATCTTGTTCACTGTAAAATTAAATTTACATTGAGTTACTCTTGGTTAAAAGAGCAAAATGGGTCAAAAACTGCACTACTCCAGAACATTTCCACATGCTTTCCTGATGATTTTCACTTTCTAAATATTTTGTTTCACCTTTTAAAACAAACAGGATTCTTACAGGATTGCAAACATACTGTAAATATTTGTCTGGGAGTATCTATAGATACTGAAGTTGTTTTTGGTCATAGACATTAAGGTTGAGATTTGCAGAGAAGAGTATTTAATTGTTTCCTCCCAGCCTTTTTCTGTGTTCAAAAGACACTGCAACAACTGCACAGAAACCTCTCATTCTTATTTTGTGGAGCAGATTCAAACCACCACTATTTGACCTCTTTCTATGCTGCCCCTTACATGGGTGAAAGCCTCTGGCACTGTCAGCATTGCTGGCAGGTCTCCCCACCTACATCTGTCCTCCTCAGTGCACTTTGACATACAAAGTTGCCAGAAGTCTTCTTTCTTCATGGCTCAGTAGAGCATTTTCCTGCTCTACTGACAACTCCATCAGCAATACGGGGCTTTCCCCTCCTCCTTGCAACTTTTCAATCCTAGATATCATATTGCTTAGTTTTGGCACAACACTGAGCTAGCTAGGTGCTATGCTTTCATATGGCTGTGGCTCTGATGCCCAGTGACTTCAGGCTGTTGCTGCCTTTATATATTTTATGTATTTGAGAGTGGAGGTGGAGGCAAAATCAGTATTTGTGCAGAAATCAGAAAATTTGTTTTTGAGCATCATGTGTTTGGTGCCCTCAAACAGATAGCTGATGAAACTTGCACCTAAAGCTTACCCATGACCTTGAAAAATCTTGAAGATGCTTTTTCTATAGACAGATGGCTAAGGAAATTTCAGGTGATAAGAGAAATGCTAAGTACTCACATGCGTAGAAAATAATTACAGTATTTGTTTAACAGACCTCCTCTGTAGTTAGTATTTCACAAGGTCTTTTGTAAGAAACTGGTCGTTTGCGATTTCTGTACGTTTGATCTGATCTTGTATTAAGAGGAAGGACAATTTTTTAAAAGTAAAGAAAACTCCATTCATTCACTTTTAGGTTTATGTGAGAGTGAAACCTGCACTGCTCTTTCATTACAGACTAAAGACATCCTGTATAGGGTTAAGATGGTGCCGGTGGGGCTGAGACCCCTGTCTTCTTCTCTTCCTTTTGCGCAAAACACTTTCTTGCAACTTTAAGGAAGCGAATGCCACAACCCTCTCTGCTTCTCATTGGGAGCCAAAGCATATAAATCAAACACCTCAGCAAATAAATATAAAAAAGCAGAGTTTTTTGACAGTCCCCGGCACCCATTTGATTTCAGCGCAGGACCCGGAGAGAGAAATTTCTATCAAAGAGGAAGAATGGCGCTTCTTCCACGCAGCAGTAAAAGACTCTTTCACAGATACTTTCCCATTTCCTTGAGGTGGTGGAAAGGGGCATGCAAGGCATCCCCACCCCACATCGAGAGTTCCACCATCGAGGGATGTGGAGAAGGACTGTCCCCCCTAAGCCAGTGATGGAAGCCATTATGCCAGGGCAGACACAGCTGGACCGTTGCCCAAGAGACACGACCCCCCCTGCCCACTGAAGTGAAAAGAAAGATACAATGACGTCTTCTATGAGGGGTGAGAGGGAAAGACTCTTTAGCAAAAGTTTGCCTGGACAGTACGTTTACGGACTGGAACCTGGAGGTTAAAGACTCTGGGCAACTTTCCTCACGCCTCCCCCCCCCGCTCCATCCCGAACCCTCCTCCCCCCACCCTGGCCATGCTCTTTCTTTAAAC
>NW_010419150.1:54716-62534 GCF_000710305.1 Buceros rhinoceros silvestris
TCCCCCCACCCTGGCCATGGTCTTTCTTTAAACGGGAATGTGGATTCAACATGAGGGGAGGGAATGTATTTATTAATCTCTCTCATCTCTCCTTTTCAATCAGTCCTGTTTGACTTTACATGATTAATTTTGGGTTTTAATTGCCTTAAGCATTAAACTGATTCTGTTCAACCCTTTTAATTTAAAGCCTGTGTTTCACTTGCTTTCTTTGCCTTAACGAACCACTTAAACTCTTTTTTGTAGCCTTCAGGTGGGTTTACATTCCCCTTAAAGCTGCAGAAAGTTGCACTAGAAAAAAACACTTTTGGAGACTACAGCTTTATCATTTCAAACTGTGACACATCCCAAATATAACTCAGTGCTTCTTCACAGTGGGGAAATTTGACTGATAAAGTCAGCAAACTTCATAGAGTGAGCTTTGCCACTCAAAACTAAAGCATATTTTTAAGCATTAAAATTCCATTGTTTTTATTCTGCATTTCCCCGTCATTTTGTTTCCTATATTTTAATATGAGGATTGATGAATAAATTGTTCCTAAATTTAATTTTTCAAATGTTGAACCATCCCTTGGAATTACCTCAAAGCTCCAGATCTTTCTATAGTTGCTAGTTATTGTTTACACTCCTTTAAATGACAGGGAAGAAAACATAGGCCCAAAGGAAACAATCACCCATCACCAGCAATTTTAAAATAAAGCACTATTTTTCCCTAAAAATATTAACAGGAGTTAATTTAGGGAAGATCCATAACCATTCTTCCACAGGAGATTAGATGTCTTGGCCATCCTAGCCTCTCAAGGCTTTTCAGTCTACTCATGTCCTTCTTAATGTGAGGACAAGGTTTTTACAGGCAGATGTTAATAGCAATCATGCCCAAAATTTAGACAGAATAAGAAAAATGTGAACCTTAAGTTTATAAAGGTTTGGCTGGAGGATAATATATTGATTCCCCCTCTTTGCTTGACAAAATAAAAGATTAAGCAGCAGGTTTTGATTTGCATGTTTAATAAACTTTGAATAACAATAGTTACAGCTTTCTGTCATTGTAACGTATGTTTATACGTTACCATTGATTCTCTCTGTTTAGAAAGAACTATCACCTTACTTTTTTTGACTTACCTAAAAATACAGTTGTTCAAGACTTAACTAAGATGATAGAAGTGTCTTTCTTTCCAAGGTTAGTGTAGTACCTCAATTACTATCCTGCTAGTGACTGATACAGAAAGCAATCGATATTGCCCAGATAACACTCAGTACATCAGATGCAGCTACTTTACACGCAGCAACTTCTACATTTACTCAGTTATCTGAGAGGAAGATGACATGAGGACTCCTAGAGAAAATCATGTATTCTGAAGACCAAGTCTGAGGACTAGGACCAGAAACTCCTAAGGAATATTTTTTTTAATTTGCTATCTTGTTCTATATTTCAAAATGTCTGTTAATTTGTCATGTTTGCAAATATGAAGTGATAATCAGGATAGCCTGCTTTTCAAAAAATGCTGTTTACTGTCAGCCCCATTGACTAAATGTTTTTGTCAACATACTCAAGGAATTTGAATGTCACATTGTTATTGTTTATTCTGAAACACAGTGCACTAAGCTGAATAATCCCCTGTTCTGCATGTTAATAAGTATTAATTGCTTCCTGAGCAGCAGGTTTTGCTGCTCTTTAGAATTAAACTAATTTGTAAAGTTATTAAAAAAATAAAGTTGATTAATACCTTGGAAATAAAATAGTTTGTGAAATGCCCTTGATAGTTTCTTCTTGTTTGGAAAAGCACATTAAAATATTTCAGCAGCAATATATTCGAAAGCGGTAGGAAGTAACTGTTTTTTGCACAGCTCGAAGTGAGTGGAGATGGGCAAAATAGTAAGCATCTTTTTATATCATACAAATGCTCAAGATTCCCAGGGATCTCTTTGAGAAAGTTAAAATCTCACTCTCCTGTGGGGCCGATGGAGATGTCAATGCACAGATAAGCAACTTCATGCTGTTCCGGAACCCACAGCACTTTTAATATGGAGAGTCTGACAGATCCACTACATTACAGGTGGCATGAAAGGATAGTTTTCAGGACAGAATGTGGCCCAGAGGGATATTACAAGGACTAACACATATATGTTAAAAAAAGAAAAGAGGAAAACAACCACAAAAAATCCCCATCTCTTATCATTCTTGGAAGTACTTGAGACATTAAAGTAATATTATCAGCTAAATCACAGTGTCAGTGGAGGATTTCATTAAAGATGACCTGCTTAGCCTTCCCCAGAGCAGGAGGGCCTCTGTTCTTTTTCAGGATACAATTTATTCTCCAGCATGAAACTTAGGCAAACATCAAAACAAAACAGTTCCCCTGCCTACCACAGGTAAAGAAATTGAAGAAACATATACTCCCCACTGTCTTCTCTTTAATCCCTCTGCTTCAGGCCTGTTGCAGGATCCTATCTTCCTCCCTGCAGCTCTCAGTCAGAAGTGAGCCACTTGCTGATTTTTATAATCACCAGTTTCTTTCCCAGTAGGTCTTATAATCAAATGTATGCAGCTGCCTGCAGGCTAAATGGGTCCTAAATGGCCAAGCTTCCCTGTTAAAGGAACCAGTGTCCCTTGTGGGACTACCCTTGTCACAGTGAAAGAGTTCCCTCCCACATCCCTCTCATGACCACCCATAAAATTCCTGCAAGTTTCTCTAAATGACTCCTATTATTTAATTCTGTGTGTCTCAGGCTAAGAGCCACATCACACACATTCACTGACCAGGCTTAACATTCACAATATCAGCAGCAGACAAATAGCTGTTATTTTTATGCTACTGCTTTTTCCTTTATCATCTGTATCACGGAAGAGCATGAAAAAGAACAACAACCACAAAAAAAAAAAAACCAAAACAATGCATAGAAACATGCACTGGAGATAATTTAATCAACAGTTTTAAGAAATAAACAATGCATTTCTCCTCTTTCTTTTCTCCTGATGTGCTCAGATTTTGTCTTTGGAAACTCTCGGTGCCGTGAGATGCAAGAGAAAGACATTGGTCAGAGAGTAACTTGGATTTTATTTGAGCAAAGTATACACTGACTTTAGAAACTGCTTGGGCTCCTGACAGTCCTGACTTATCTAGGTTCCCTTCTTAGACACCTCTGCTAACTGCCTACACTTGAAAATTATGTCGTGTAGTTCAGTGTCTCTAAAAAATACAGTGTACTTTCCTATTTTACAGTGCTACTGTGAAGATAAACGCATTAGAAAAGATGTCGGCTGAGAGATGGTAGTAGAGCAGATTGTTAAGACGGACAGTTAATTCAGTGAACATAATAATGTACTACTGTCCCTTGAATAAAACACTTAGCTCATCTTGGCCTCTATATTTACTTCATCATTTGAAGGCAAAGTTTTAATTATTTGGTTGGTTTTTAATCTTTTAAAACATAATATTCAATCATACATTCATACATCTGTAAAGTAAATTCTGTGGCGTGATTTAGTAAACTGCAAAATCTGCTACATCAGTTAGTGTTTTAAAAAGTTACAAGAATAATCTCTTTAGGCACTGCAGCCTGCTAAGCTTGCTTCTAATAGGCGATATATGTCAACAGGAAAGGTAATGCTCAAAGAGGAAAAACTATTCAATAGTCCGTGTCTCTGTGACATCTGCACCTGAACTGCTGGTACCAGCTCGGAGAAAATAAATCTTTTATTTTGTCTGGCCAATCATCAGAACAGATCACTTAGCTTATTATCTTGGATACAAACTAAACCACAACATACAAATGGAAGCCTCTTCTTCTGATAGAGCACTAGCAACAGATAATGATAACAGATAAATATTGCTTTTTAGTCATGTTCCTTTTATGTATCACATTTAGTTGAGTACAAGAAATAAATTTATAGGTCAGTATGTAAATAAAACTGTAGATCTCAGTCATGTTTCTGTATTAAACCACATCAGCTTGCAAATGAGCTCAAGTGAATACTCATTTTAGAGACACAGATGTTCATGAATTATCCCCCAAATAAGTGTTGGACTACCCCTCATGTTCAGTTACATTTGAACTAATGGAAATCGGCTTAAAATAATTTCTAATGCAAATTAGAAACACTATAAAGCAGCTGATTTTCACTTTCCTCAGAGTAAGTAGCCATTAGAAATGTCATTCAATACAATCATATCTACTATTTTCTGGGCAATCTATTATTAATTTAGATGATATTAGAAAATGACGGTCTGAAATTCATATTTGTTTGTTTACATTCAGCAAGTCCAAAGCTGAAAAAAAATTCAGAGCAAGTAAATAAGAGGAATCTGCAAAGCTATCTTGCTGAGATAATTGTATTTTGACTATGTTCACTTGTTTCTGCAGTACTAACACATAGGAAATTGTATTACATTAAATAATAATTGTTTTTCTAAAGTGATAAAGTTCATTTCATGCTGCAGTACATTAACTTAATACAGTATCACACTACTGCATTAATACATTTAACTCAACTTTACAGAATGCTTTTGTTGCAGAGATCTAAGAAGCTGCTTAGTTTGGCTTTGCTAGATTTTGTAGGAACCCCTTCATTAGTTTGAATTTATATGGATATATGTCTCTTGAGGTGCACTTTAATTCATGAATTCAAAGCCTCAAATTACACCTGTACTCCCATCAAAACATTAATTACATATACAAAACTAGATCCAAAAGGATTTTATACAACAACACAGTTGAACTCCTCAAACCCAACCCCTGTGTAACCCTGGAGATGCTCGAAAATTCCAAGAACATCGGGTGCCAAGTCTAATTTTCCCCAGGTCTCTAAAAATCAGCTTCAGGATAAGACCTAAAGCCCTGCCTGATGGGTAGTGCTGAACAGCTGGATGTGTGGCTCACACCCAGACTCTGCCAGATGCCCTCAGTAAAGGTATTTCTCAGAGATTGTGCCCTGGTAAACCTCCTCAGGTCCATGTGGAGAGTGCCTTAGTTCTGACACACAGGTCCATGGCCAGGAGCACCATCTGGGCTGGGGCAGTTGAAGGAAGCCTAACAGGAGGGTAAATGTATAGGGGAAAAATTTGTCAAAACAAAAATATAGACACCAAGAGCATGGCCTCAGCTTACCTCTGAGTTCCTCATTATCCTCTGTTTACTCCCCTTAGATGACTCACCACCACAAGAATAAAGATTTCTCTAATTAAGATGTTTCCAAAGGGCCACCTGACTTACCTGGCTTAGACCAAAACCTGTTTGCCTCTGAGAGATATTTGAGCACATATGTGTGGATGTTTTGGAAGGGAGTGAAGAAGAGGGAAAGGAAAATGACATATTCTGTCTGTTTTTTCATCCAGACTGTGAATCAGAAATACTGGCTGTTACCTTTAGGAGCACATACTGCAGTCTTCTGATACCTAGCTGCTGGACCAATGTGTGTGAGAGTCCTCTTCAACAGTTAATCCTGGATATTGGTGCAGTTTCATTTATCTCCCAACTTTGTGAGGTGAGTTCAGCTGTATGTCAGGAAGAGGAATTTTAAAGAACTGCTCTGTCTGGCGGTGTGAGAGAGAGTCAGAGAGAGATACACATGCACTCTTGAGATCCTCAGTGCCTGAGGGCATTTTCTATTTCTTGTAGCAGTGAACTTACCTGTGCTCCTTCAGAGGAGCAAAACCATGAGATGAAATAACTCCTACTTTATCTCCGGCCTCGGATTGTTTCTGTGCTACCCTTTCCTGCCACCCAGCGAGGGCTGCGTTCTCTTTCCCAGTCCCAGATGATTAAACACCGTGATTTCTCTTAGACCCTGAGAGAGCTGCTTTTGGGTTAGAAGTATTAAAAGCTAATCACATGGAACAGTCCTACACGAGAAATCTTCAGCACTTTCCTGTCCTCATTATCAGCAGGATAATCAAGTGAATTATAGAATCAGCTTTTTTCCACACAATGAGCTCTCTGAAGAAAACAAAACAAAGCAAAGACTGTTCACTTTCCTCAGTGATGCCTCTTCGTCACCCAAAACAAAGTATTAATAGTCCTAAATTTCCAAGAAGGCAGCACTTAACTGACCTGGCCATAATTTTCAGAAGTGATTGGATCTATCGCCTTTCTGCCCTTTCTGCATTTTCATCCGTGCAGGATGAGGTCTATAACACTGATTGAGAGAGACCAGACAGAGTATGCATCTAGGTCACATAGAAAACATGCATTTTGTGCATGTATGTCCATACATCTTTCTAAGCTATTAACCACTGCAACATTCAAGCTCTTCCTGTACCTCTGTGACAGGTTAGTATCATTCAACACTATTCTACAAATAGGTTGTCATACTGAGAAGTTGCCATCCTAATTCTCTGGTGACTATTTCCCCTTGCATTTTCAGAGACCGTGTCTCACATCTGTGAGCAACTCAGGTACATTTATCACACTAATTCTCACTGAAAATAAGTGGGATATTGGCACCTGAATTCCTTATGAGCTTTTGCAAAATGTAGCCTAAATAACTTGCTAAAGGACACAGAGGGATTATTTAGGGAAATTAGGAGCTTTACTTTGTTTTCCTGAGGTTCCATCTGTTATTCTTACCGCCTCCACAACCTCTGTCAGCAATTCTAACACTACTCAGAAAACTGTATTTCTATTAATACATTAATACAAAACACAGCAATTTCCTGATGAGGCTGTCTTTCTATCACAAACCAAGAACCTGTTTTGCAGAGAACCCACCCTTTAATGAAAGTTTTGTCAACATAGAGAGGTTTTTTGGTTTTGGTTGTTTTTTTTTTATATATAAATGCAATGTTTGGAACAGTGGAGTAGTGCAAAGCAGAGACTTGTGTTCTTCTGACCTAATTTTTGTAGATACATAATGTTGTCTGCATATGGATTTCAAGGCCTTCACTCAACTAATGTATCCCTCCATGAACTTCAATATATCTTATTTCTTTTACCCCGTGATATGCTAGCTATTTATGAAATTGTATTATATATGTAGAGTGTGTAATAACTGTGTTTTGAACTAATTCCAGTTTTATCAACCTAAGGCCAAATATAAGCCCAAAGAGCATTACAAATTTACAAATTTTGGAAAGGAGAGGGAAGGGAAGGGAATTACATGTATAGCCACCAACCACCAGGGAAGTTGGAAAGAGTCTTTCGAGCTTTTGACATGCTACAGTGAACTTAAGAAGAGTAACTCAAAATTCTAGATAAGCTTTAATACTTATATGAGCTTGGCTTCTCTGACCTCACAGGTATGAGAAACACAGGTTTAGGTAAAACCATCTAGTAGGAAAGATCATTTGGATTACAAATGAGTATATCAGGGAGTATCCTGGAAGAGGAACAACTTGTAAAAATTGAAAACATTTGCCCTGTAGCTAAATTCTTCATAAAATTTAGTCAGAGTGTCTCCATATTTTAGAAGAATAATTTTTCATAAAATTGCATATAAAAATTTTTTTTTCACTTGAAAGCTGAGGAATGAAGATTCAAAATATACAAGTATGGTTCAAAAGATGTAGAGGGTTTTTTTCATGTGTGCTGCATATGCGTCTATAATTCATACATTAAAATTTCTGCACATATAGATGCAAATAGTTATATACTATGTAATGTTACTTCCTTAAATTGCAAAGCTGACAAATTCAACGTGTTTATTACAACAGATGACTATTACTCTACAAGTAGACAGGATTAGAAGTCACAATTTCTGAAAAAAACACGTTAAACTTGAGAGTAAACTATTACAAACCACAGTAACTACGAATTATTTCTCCTATAGTTCAGATAATCTAGGTTTTTACCATCAGCTCTGCCTTTTATTTATGGCGGGGAAAG
>NW_010419150.1:62627-77041 GCF_000710305.1 Buceros rhinoceros silvestris
GAGTTGATTTCTAAAACCAGTAAAGCCAATTTTAAAACTCCTGCTTATATTAGTATGAGAAAGATTCAGCTGAGATCTTATTGATTAACCTTATTGATTAAACATTGAATTCCATCCTCTACTTAAATATAAATTTGTCAATACCTAATGCATCTACTTGATCATTAAAAGTGACTCTATATTGCAAAACTAGCTGTGTTTCAAATTGCAGTTTGTCTGTCTATCCTCTTTTTTAGATTTTATGAAATATTTGTCTTGAAATGCTTAAAAATGACAAGTTTTACACCTCAAAAGAAATTGTTAGCTCGTGGCAGATTACAACTCCAGTTCCAGTTAGCACTCTTGGAATACCTTCAGTTCTTCCACTCCTAGAATTTTACTTTTGTCTAGTGCAGGACATGCACATACGGATAAATAGCCTTACGTTTTACTTATTATTAACTGTGATGAAAACATGTCTAATGCTCTCAGAGAACTTACAGACCACATGGTAATCAAGTGACTAAACAATCAAACATTGTGTAGCATCCCCGGGATCTGGGACTCAACAGTCGTCTGATGCGCAGGAGTTCTTTTTGTGAGCCGGTGGTTTGTTTATGTCACTACAAGGTAACATACCAACACTTGGTTTCTTTGTCCTTCAGAAACCGCGCACAACTGATAACCTGATACCAGTTTCTTGTGGGGGACTACATGCCATCAGTCCTTATAATGTCCTTGTAGTCCTGCTTGCATTCTTTAGGTTGCCTGTGCTTGGTGAATCAGGAGAAACCAAATTGCACTTACAGAAGTGAGGTCAACCACCATACCTCTTTGAGCAGCAATACTGTCAGGGTCACTGGATGAGAAGACAGATTCTGAGTAGCTGGCTCAGTTACAAAGGCAGATTGCTATTTTAATATGCTTTATTCTCTTTTGATACAAAACTCCTGTTTCATCTCCTGGCTTTATTCATAGTGTGTTTTAAATAGGCATCTTCTTTCACAGTAGAAGACAAAGTCCTTTGTTGAACTGAATGCTAGAATTTAATTCCTGATACCATGTTTGCTGGGTTTCCTAACCAACTATATAATTCAATGAATACTTGTAATGAAAGGAACTAACCAACTTTTAATCAGAATTCAAACAAAACAGAATTCTGCTTTTCCAAACTAGCAGATATTTGGTTTGGGATTTTGTACTTTTCACTATAATAACACCATAAATCATCCCTAAGAAAGGAAGAAGACATATTTCTAACCAATACTACTTAATACTACTCCTTAAATGTAAAACCCCATAAATTTATTTGTGGTCTTTCTTGATACCTGAGAAAGAACTATTTCAACCTTTATTTTTAGGAGCTGAAAACAGATCAGAGCTGAAGATAGTTCTGTTTTACTTAGAATCAGATGGTTTTACCTCATTCAGTTTCCCTGGCATGGTAAACTATTTCCTTGTGGCCTGATATTTTCCTTTTGTTTAAAAATTTGCCTGGACTGAGATTTTTCTGGCACTGAGATTGATTTTTTTTTCTTTTATTTTCATTCTTGTGCCATCCATAGTTTGACTCTTCTTTTGCCCTAGCACTATGTGCATAAAAGTGATTTGATCTGCAAGTTTCCCAAGAGCCTGGCATCTCATCGAAATGTGAAGAAAGCAACAAGAAAAAAACCAAGGCTCAGCAAGAAGTTATTACAGATAGAAAACACTAGTAGGGGCTCAGCTATCTTTCAGATGTAAGTGCTCTTTGAAGAGTGGAAGGAGAGGTTACTCCTAGCAGGGCAGCCTGAAATTTCTGGATCTCCTGGAGTGCTCTCAGTGTTAGCACTTGTGTACATATATAAGAGGTGTAAACTCAGCCTCACTCAAAGGCATTTAGGTTTCTAAGTCCTGCTGATTGGTAAATGATGGAATTTCATGGGAGATCAAGTTAGTGATAAGCTAGGAAGATCTCATTTTTCACTGCACAGAAGTCAGGTACTAGTTTTCCTTTGCTGGAAATCAGCCAGCAGTAAAAAATAACTTTTAGAGTTATTTTAAAATAGGACTAGATGATGAGTGCAGGGTGAAAAAGATTGTGGAAAAACAGTCCTTTTGACTCAGTGAATATAAATAAGTTTGTCTGACCACCAGTATCTCATCTGATTTATGAGAACCCTGAAGTCACAACTCCAGAGGGCTGTTAAAATATTTTATGTGTCTGATAATGACCACACATTCACCTCCTGAGGCTGAAGTGTCTTCTTTGTATTCATTAGATCAGAGGCTACTCTTTCCGACAACGTCCTTTTACCACTACACTTGTTATATTCTAAAGGAAATAGAAAAGAAAGAAAAATAATTTTCCAGGGGTTTTTAAAAAAAAAAGTTTTATGTTTAGAAACAAGCCATTTCATACAAGAAAACAACAGTGATCTGGCTATAGCATATATAAAGTATATATAAAATATAACAATAAATGATAGCCTTCTGTGATCTCGTGACGTGGTGGGTAGATGAAGGGAAAGCAGTGGATGTTGTCTACTTTGACACTGTCTCCCATAACATGCTTAGAGGTAAGCCTAGGAAGTGTGGGTTAGATGAGTAGACAGTGAAGTGTATTAAGAAGTGGCTGAATGGCAGAGCTCAGAAGATTGTGATCAGTGGCATGGAGCCAAGCTGGGGCCTGTAGCTAGTGCTCTTCCTCGGGGCCAGTACTGGGTCCAGTCTTGCTCGACATATTCATCAATGACTTGGAAGAAGGGACAGAGTGCACCCTCCATAAGTTCACTGATGATACAAACTGGGGGGAGTGGCTGATACACCAGAAGGCTGTGCTGCTGTTCACTGAAACCTGGACAGACTGGAGAGTTTGGTGGAGGGAAACATAATGAAGTTCAACAACGGCAATTGTAGGGTCCTGCACCTAGGGAGGAATATCCCATGCACCAGTACAGATTAGGGGTTGACCTGCTGGAAAGCAGCTCTGTGAAGAAGGACCTGGGAGTGCGGATGGACAGCAAGTTAACCATGAGCCAGGAGTATGCCCTTGTGGTCAAGAAGGCCAATGGTATCCTGGGATGCATTAAGAGGAGTGTGGCCAGCAGGTCAAAGGAAGTTCTCCTCCCACCCTGCTCCCTGTTGAGGCCACGTCTGGAGTACTGCATCCAGTTCTGGGATCCCCAGTTCAAGACAGTCAAGGAGCTATGAAACAGAAACCAGTGGAGGGTTATGAAGATGATGAGGGGACTGGAGCATCTCTCTTAGGAGGAAGGGCTGAGACTTGGGTCTGCTTAGCCTGGAGAAGAGAAGATATAAATATCTTATAAATATCTAAAGGGCAGGCGTTAAGACAATGGGACCAGACTCTTTTCAGTGATGCCCAGCAACAGGACACGGAGAAATGGGCACAAGGTGGAACACAGGAAGTTCCACGTGAACATGAGGAAAACCTTTTTTACCTTGAGGATGACAGGGCCCACCAACAGTCTGCCTAGAGAAGCTGTGGAGTCTCCTCTGGAGATATTCACAACCCTCCTGGACGCAACCCTGTGCAACCTGCCCTAGGTGAACCTGCTTTAGCAGGGGGGTTGAACTTGATCCCCAGAGGTCCCTTCCAACCCCTACCATTCTGTAATTCTGTGATTCTGTAATAATGGAAGAGAAAACAGTTAGACTTTCCCAACTCTGAAATATTATGTATTAAAGGATGGATTTTAGAAGCACTTAAAACATTTTAGTTCAAATCTTTTCATTGAAAAAGACACATTTATTTTATTATATGTTGTATTATGTATTACGTAGTTGGTGACTGATATTGGGTGACCTCATTTCCATCAGAACATGACAGAGCACTTGTATTTTCTGCTAGCATAATTTTGGAATTAATTACAGAAGAGAAAAACTGTGCTCAGAACTACTGTTTACAGCGTTCCTTTCATATTTCATCCCTTTCTATCAGATATTTTGCGTTTAGCTATTTCTATGTCTCAGTTAAAAAGATTAAAATCTACAAAGAGCAAAACCAAAAATCCCAAAGCAATATGCTTTCCTTTGCCAACACAGACACGGATTGCTTGGCTTGACACACATTGGCTTAATTATGTGTCTCTCATACAGAAGCTCTTGAGTTAGAAGGGACCTGTGAGGATCATCGAGTCTAACTCCCTGCTTCTCTCAGGGTTACCTAACACTAAACCAAACATCAGCACACTCCCTGCCACCCTCAGGCTCAGGTGCATCCTTCTCAAGGATGGGGCCAAGGGGATCCAGTTTTTACTGGAATGGAGACAAGTCTGTACTGGGAGCAGGACAGGGGATCCAAAAAGTGCTGGGATGGGGCCTCAGTGTTGGTGAAGCTGTTAAAGTGCTGCTGAGGCAAGGTGAGGGCCAGCAACAGCTTTCAGTTCTGACCGCTTTTGTATAGGAGCCCGAGATGATGTGTGTCCATTTTGGACTTGGGCTCTGGCGAGTGGATAAGTGAGCATGAGGTGGTAGAGCAAATGCAGAGCCCCTTCGCCCTGTGCCTCCTCCCTACGATAAAGAAAGGCTTCCCACGCTCTGCCAGTAAGACACAGAAAGACTTTCTCTGTGCTGACTTATTATAACACAGAAAGGCTTTCCCTCTCCTACCTTGGTACATCACAGGAATCCTTATCCTGTGCTGCCTCAGCAAGAGACAGAAAGGCTTTCCCTGAGAGAGCTACACAACATGGAACTGCCTACAATATGTGCAAAACTCTTTGCATAACTTTTTTGGGGCAGTCTGGGTCTGCTACCTTCAAAATTCAACTCCCTCCAAGGGACTAAAAAAAATACTTGATCAACTTGCGAGTCACGGGATCTACCAGACATGGATCTGCTCCCAAAATACACAAAGTTCTTCAAGTAGCTACCCTTCTTTCAAGATGAGTTCCATTCCACAATTTCCTTTGTTTTAATTAGAACTCAGAGACAAAAAACAGAATGGAAAATTTCATATTTGGTCAAATAAATATTTTCTCAATCAGAAATTATTCTCAGAGACTTGCAGCATGCTATTCAATTTAATCACAGAATAATTTTGTTTGGAAGAGACCTTTAAGATCATCAAGTCCAACCATTAACCCAGCGCTACCAGGGTCCCTAAAGCATGTCTCTCAGTACCTCATCTACACATCTTTAAACACCTCCAGGGATGGGGACTCCGCCACCTCCCTGGGCAGCCTGTTCCAATGATTGACAACCTTCTCTGTAAGAACATTTTCCGTACATCACAGGAATCCTTATCCTGTGCTGCCTCAGCAAGAGACAGAAAGGCTTTCCCTGAGAGAGCTACACAACATGGAACTGCCTACAATATGTGCAAAACTCTTTGCATAACTTTTTTGGGGCAGTCTGGGTCTGCTACCTTCAAAATTCAACTCCCTCCAAGGGACTAAAAAAAATACTTGATCAACTTGCGAGTCACGGGATCTACCAGACATGGATCTGCTCCCAAAATACACAAAGTTCTTCAAGTAGCTACCCTTCTTTCAAGATGAGTTCCATTCCACAATTTCCTTTGTTTTAATTAGAACTCAGAGACAAAAAACAGAATGGAAAATTTCATATTTGGTCAAATAAATATTTTCTCAATCAGAAATTATTCTCAGAGACTTGCAGCATGCTATTCAATTTAATCACAGAATAATTTTGTTTGGAAGAGACCTTTAAGATCATCAAGTCCAACCATTAACCCAGCGCTACCAGGGTCCCTAAAGCATGTCTCTCAGTACCTCATCTACACATCTTTAAACACCTCCAGGGATGGGGACTCCGCCACCTCCCTGGCCAGCCTGTTCCAATGCTTGACAACCTTCTCTGTAAGAAATTTTTCCTAATAACCAATCTAAATCTCCCGTGGCACAACTT
Source organism: Buceros rhinoceros silvestris (assembly GCF_000710305.1). Taxonomy (NCBI): domain Eukaryota; kingdom Metazoa; phylum Chordata; class Aves; order Bucerotiformes; family Bucerotidae; genus Buceros; species Buceros rhinoceros. The sequence goes on from NW_010419150.1 coordinate 68,481, forward strand.
TAGGTTGTTTCCTCTAGTTCTGTCACTTGCTGCGTGGGAGAACAGACCAACACCCATCTCGCTGCAACCTCCTTTCAGGTAGTTTTAGAGAGTCATGAGGGTACCCTTGAGTCTCCTTTTCTCCAAGCTAAACAACCCCAGTTCCCTCAGCTGCTCTTCACAGGACTTGTTCTCTAAACTCTTTAGCAACTTCCTTGCCCTTCTCTGGACATGCTCCAGCACTTCAATGTCCTTCTTGCAGTGAGGAGCCCAAAAGCGGACTCAGTACTCAAGGTGAGGCCTCACCAGCACCAAGTACAAGGGGAACAATCATTCCCCTACTCCTGCTGGCCACACTAGCTCTGATACAAGCTGCTGGCCATCGTGGCCACCTGGAACACTGCTGGCTTATATTCAGCCAGCTGTTGACCAACATCTCCAGGTCCTTTTCCACTGGGCAGCTTTCCAGTCACTGTTCCTCAAGTCTGTAGTGTTGCAGGGGGTTGCAGAACCCAGCACTTGGCCTTGTTGAACCTCATACCATTGGCCTCAGCCCATTGATCCAGCTTGTCTGGATTCCTCTGTAGTGCCTCCCTACTTCAAGCAGACCTGCCCAACTTGGTGTCATCTGTGAACTTCCAGTAAAGAGCACACCTACCCAAGCCATGTGCAGCCAGTTTCTCCAGAAGAATGCTGTGGAAACAGTGTCAAAGGCTTTACTAAAATCTAGGTATTAACTTCAGGACATCTCAGAAAAATATCTTCCTACATTTATGTTCATGCAACAATTAAAATAATTTTTATGTTCAGCCACATTTTAGTTCCCAGAGCATTGATTTGGACTGTGGATTTGCTCAATACATATTTAGTTTCATGTCACCCATAGAAGACATTGGATAATTCTTGTAAATCCTTAGAAGTATAATACATACAGTTGAGATTTTATCATCTTTGTTGAACTTCCATTATAATTGCAAATAAAAATCAAGTGCAGGGCTAGAACAGTCACTTCTGAATTCAGTAAGGTTTTAAAGCAATCCACTATTGTGGTGGCTAATCCTGAGCTGCTGAGCTGGTTGGTGAAGGAGTCCATAACCTTTCCTTTCTATGTAGCCTGGACACATTCTGGATGTGTTCCCATGCAACAACTCCTCTGAAGTCAGTGTATCATTAGTAACATGAAATGTGACAGGTTGGCATAATATTAAGGAATAGACTTAGTTAACAGGAAAAGGAGAGAAAAAGGTCATCTGAAAGTTTTGTGCTGACCCCATCTTTCTGAGCCTATTATGAGCAAAATAGATCCTTACCAAGACCCCGCTTTCTCTAGTTCTCAGTGACAGGCTAGGTAGCAGAGGCCATTTTCTAAATTTTGAACTCAAAGATAACAATGCTGTTGGCCAAAAAAGGCAGATCATACCTTTCATCAGCCTGCCTACAAGCACATGCTTGTTACAGTTTTGCCACATTCTGTTGACACCGAATAGTTACATTATTCTTTTTGGATATGAGGTAATTTCCCACAGCTCTTTTGTTTGTAATCTGGCTTTGGAGATTTTATTGCCAAAGTTAATGATAATAAGACTTGGCCTAACCATTTTCATTAGTGATAAAGCATTAACTCCCTTGGGGTAAGTGAAAGTCTTGGGAACTGAAGTCAGTCTTAGAAAGAACGGTCTCAAAGAAGGTCACAGAATATATGGAATCCTACAGAATTTGGTATTTTGAATAAACTCATCTAATATGAATGTAAATCAAAGAAATTACATTCTCAATAATACTGAGTCTACTTTGAATAGAGAAACAAAATTAAAAATAAGACCAAGCATACAGGATGCATTTTTTTAAAGCTATATAATTAAAAAGATCGTTCTCATTTTTTCATAGTCCAAGACTGGTGCTTAAATGACTTTTCAGGTAGTAAGGTCTCTTGTAGAATTGTCCAGCATGGGCTTTTATAACATGGAAATGTTATTAGCAAGAAAGGTGCATCAACAAAATCACCGTGGTTTAATATAACTTCCATTGAATTCATTCAAAACTGATCAATATGTGTTTCGTTTATTCTTCTGGTATTCTGCAAGAGCATGGTTTTGTTAATACATTGTCTTGGTTGGCAAAAATCACATTCAGTAATATTGAATAATTTCATTGATACACTGCTATTTTCAAAACTCATGGAAAAGGTCACAAGGGTTTACAATTGTTTTCTAAATCTCTTGAAAAAGTAAATCTATACTGGAAGCAATTAGTTTTCAAATACAAAGTCCTTCTTAAAATGAAATAGAGTGAGCAATAAAAATCTAGGCATTGTTTTTATGTCTTCTAAAAAGATTAATACCTGCAAGAATATTTTAACCCTTCCAGTACCTTATAATTTTGCTGATCTTTTTAAGAATTCCATTTTATTTATGTGATCTGTAAAAGTACAGGAACACCAGAAATTAACCTTTGATTAAGTGCAATTATAATAGAAATTAATGCAGCGCATTTTGAGGAACAATGAAGCAAAAGAAGTGCCAAAGAATGTTTTCTTTTTCTTTTTTCTTTTTCCTTTTTCCTTTATCTTTTTTCTTTTTTCCTTTTTCCTTTTTCCTTTCTTTTCCTTTTTCTTTTTTCTTTTTCCTTTTTCTTTTCTTTTTCCTTTTTTCTTTGTCTTTTTCCTTTTTTTCCTTTTCCTTTTTCCTTTTCCTTTTTCCTTTTCCTTTTTCATTTTACTTTTTTCTCTTTTTCTTTTTCTTTTTCCTTTTTTCTTTTTCTTTTTCTTTTTCTTTTTCCTTTTTTCTTTTTCCTTTTTCCTTTTTCTTTTTCTTTTTCCTTTTTCCTTTTTCCTTTTTCCTTTTTCTTTTTCTTTTTCTTTTTCTTTTTCTTTTTCTTTTTCTTTTTCTTTTTCCCTTTTCTTTTTCTTTTTTCTTTCTCTTATTGAACTATTTCAAACATCATTGCAAAGTATTGTTCCTTACCATTCAGACTGTACCACAGCAGTTCATACACTAAAAAAACCCCCTTGCATAGAAAAATAAAAAACCCCAATAATAATCCTGAGACAGTGATTGACCAGGAGTTCTAAAATAAGTGTTAGCTACATAAAGAAAAACATCTCCTGAGTTTGCTTATATAAAGAATGGTGATCTGAACTGAATCTTTAATAACACACGTTCCTTCAAAAAAACCTTGGATATCAGTTATGAGCTATAGGGCTAGAGCTAGCCTAAATAGGTTCTAGATCTATAAAAACAGCCACCTAACTCAGTGGTGGGAACAGAGATAGCAATATTAGTGGAATCTCCAGTCTGAGATTCTTCCATTTCCTGAAGAGGGCTGAAGAGACCAAAGAATGCAAAATGTTAAGTACTAGTCACACCAAGGACAGCTTAACAATTGAAACTAAGCAAGATGGTGAATAAAAAGCTAGAAGGAGCTTTCCGTACAGCTTCTTATCTGTATTGCAATCTAGAGGTAAATTTTTCCTACAGGAGCCATGCTGTCATGAGGCAATGGTGCAAATAGATATTCCTGCTTCAAAGGCAACCTTCCCTTTCCCGAATTCCCCTGTATCTAGTTTATATAATAGCAATAACATACGCAACAGGGCTGAGGCTGTACCATTTAGTCTTTTAAGAAGTTAAAATTATAGTAAATGCGAATTGAAAATTCCGTTATTTCTACCTGGAGATTGATAATATCAGAAATTACAATATTTTAAATAATTATAAATGTGTGAAAACTGTCACTAGACATGTACTAGCACATCTAAACATTATTTAAACGTCTAGCACCTACACTATTAGTTATCAGCCTCTCATGCAATATCTTTATTACACAAACAATCCACTGATTTACCCAGTTAGGCACAATTTTCACATCAGTTATTCTGCAAATATAACTATATATGCAGTGTTTTTTTGGTGTAAAGGAAATAAATCCCCCCCAAAAGGACAAACTCTGTCAGTATAATTATTTCTGTTGTTTATTATTACAGTACATTCTGAATGCTTGAGGAAAAACTTGGCAGCAGAAGAGATTTTCAAATTATAGAATGGGGCACAGATGAGAAACAATATAACAATTTATAAGGCTACATTACATAAATAACGAAATGCTGATTTGACAACAGCTAAACTAGACTAACACAGGAAGTAAAAAATAACAATCTTTCAAAAAAGTTGGCTCTCAGAATGGGGACCATTCGAGGTTTCAGTTATATGACATTAAAATTTGGTTTGACACAGCAAAAAGTAAAACGTGTGTATTTGGAATACCATTAGCTATAAGTTCCCCACTGTATTTATTAAAAAAAAAAACCAAACAAAAACCAAACCAAAAAACCAACACAAGACCCCCAAATATTTAAAACATTTAGGATTCAAATATGAGGTACTGTGTGTTCAATGCACAGCACTAACACATTAAACATGTTCCTTGCTTCAAAAGACCTTCCTTTGGAAACTGGCTTATCCAGTCATCAGTGAGTATCCAAACGTTACCCTATATTAGTGTTCAGACAGCTTATCCATCCTGTTGAGCATACTTGTCATGTTCTGGAAGCAAATATCCTTGGCTGGGGTTGGCAGCACACCATGTAATGCACAGGAAGAAGTGCCCTCAGATGAACGACGTGTTGTGTACACCTAGAAACACTTTAGAAGTAGGTTGGTGGGAAATCTCTACAGTGACATCTTGTGTTTTTTGCCTATTGTACCATAGATATCCATCAGTAAAACAGACTGAATTAATTTTGGACAGATAATCTAGTGCTTCATTATAGCCTTTTCACATCAGTTATTCTGTTCCGCTTTGGCCAAATATTTTAATGTTGTCCACGGTCAGCCACGTTTTAAAAGTTTTCCTTATGCTATGAGATAAGTGGAAATGAGCTGGCCTGTCTAGAACTAATTTCTAGCAAATTCAAAACTTACTGTAAAAAGTATTATCTCCAGAGTGCCTATTTTTGTTCCTTGATGAGCTACGGATACATTTCTTAATTCAAGCTGAAAGGAAATGAGAAGATTAAAGGAAACGAAATGAAATGAGAAAAGGAATCAATGGAATGCTGAAAAGTTTGGTTTAGGAACATGACTTTAAAGACATAAGATTCTCTTGAGTAATATTTCAGATGGTGGATATAGATCATTCATGACAGATCTGGAGCAGGTGTATTACTGCAGAAGGCGTACAATCTTTCATAATTGTTAGAAAGTCATCCTGCTGCCTGGCTTAATGAATAGAAATATACTTTAAGTATTGAATTGAAAGGCTGAAATCCTGACTCAGCTTCCTTTCACTCCTGAATACAGGAGCCATTCCCCAGGGTTCACTATGTCCTCAGAGCAGAGATACTGAGTTGAAAAAAGAAACATGAAGTTCCAAGTTCAGCCTTTCAGTAGAATTAAAACCAGATTACTTACCGATGCTAAATGCTTTCATTTTTGTGAATGCCCACGCTGAGATCTTGGGCTAGTTTATAGATATTCTGTGGTTTGCTGCTTCATTTGTCTCTCAGAGTTGAAACGGGCGCCCAAGTATCAGCTGCCAGGAACTGATCAGATGAAATAAATTACCACTTCTGAAAATGTGTCCACTAATTTTTCTTGATATGATTAACATTTGGTCGTTGTTGGAAAAGAAAAATTGAGCCCTGACGTAAATAACAAAGCAGGAGAAATAGGAGTGTAGTAAGAGTGACGAATACCAGACATGACAACAGCAACTTTTCATTTAGTCTATATAAGGGTAGAGAGCTCCTGCATTTGCCTGTAGGGTTTGTTTGCCATACTCATAATTCACTAGGTTTGCCTAGTAATGTTTTAGGAAAGCTTTCTAATAAACAAAGCTAATGGAAAAAGCAGGAAAACTGTTTTAAGACAGCCTATGATAATGTTGAGCAAACTAATCGAAGGTGGTTTTTTTAGACCATAAGTTATATGACTGGGAATACTGTATAAGCAACTCCGTGAATCAGATACTTTGTAAGAAAAAGCTACCACAAGCACAATTGCTTTTGGTGGCTCTGAATGGGGTTCTTTGAGAAGAAGGGTTTTCTCAGAACGTACCATAGAACAATTCCTATAGTTGGTAACCTTAGCAGTGCAAGCAATAGAGCTATAGTAACGGAAATGGACACTTGAAAGAAGGAATCCTCTTCCAACTTTCCAAGATTCCCATTTATCATGGGAAAGAAATAGCTCAAAACCCTTGACAAAGGAGAAAAATAAAGCACACTGAAGAGAAAAAGATTGAAGATCAAGCTCTTTATCAAATCCTGTGTTGGAGGAGAAAAATTAGTACCGGTCCAGTTCTTCAGCCGTAAATATAAAAAGTCACCAGCTTTTTATAACAACACCTCAGTCATAATACTTTGTAACATTTTATAATAATAATAAAATCATAATCAAAAAATACCACTAGGACAAAATGAATGCAGCTAGAAGAACAAATAGACTTCATTTGATTCAACTCTTCCAGTGTTAATGTGGAAAAAAAATAATCTGTGATGATTTTTAAACCTCTATCCTCTATTATTAATGACCTCTGCTCTTAGTCCAGAAATCCTACTGCAATTCTTTGGGGGTAAAAAGAAAAGAGGATGTAAGCAGACCTACATATGTACAAGGAACTAGAGATGATCATCTAGTTCTACATCTAATTTCGGGATCTCTCTGATTATGATTTCAGGAGACAAGGTATCCTAATCTTCTGTCGGAATGGAGGACTGTTTGTAATGCACTTGAGGAGCAGAGGAAACAAGTGTTTGAACAGTTTACATACGTATACATACGAATGTGGAACGGAGCCTATCCTTAAAAGACTAAGACGAACCGATATTTTCCTTTTCTGTACATTATTCTATTTGTAGTAAGATCTACTCTTAAGATCTATGGTCATATCGTGACATAGATCGTCACATCTGTTTGTCTTGGGGAAGGATGTCTTTTCTTAACAGCAGAGATATGGTTACATTCAGGAGAAGAGCTGAATATTTTTCTAATCTATTTAGTGATTCCCGTATTTTCTGTGTCATTCTTTCCACCACTACAATAATAGGAGAATGATGAGAAAGACTGTCCTTGCACTGGTGAACCCTGTTTTGGCACACAGGCAGATGCCATTCTCCATACTAGTAAGAGGAGAATCAGTTTACCTCACATGATGTAAAGTTGAAAAGAAATCAGAGACAAAAAACTTGTGCCTTTAAGACACTGGCTTGCATCTTACGTGTTACCTCTTTCAACACTTGGTTTTAGCTTTCCATCAGTTGCTTCTAGCCCAACATAGCTGACCATCTCAGATTGGACATTTCAGATCCGTTGCTGATAGCATTTTCTAGACTGTCTTAGTTAAGTCCATTATGCAACTACTACTTCTGTTTGTAGTGATGTGCTCTCATTTTTCCAGGATTTCCACAATATATTTCATATTTATAATTTTATTCCTTCCTATCCTGTTTTTGAATTGTGCAGAGGTCCTTCCAGAGTAGCGTCCAGCCAGGTACCTATCAGCTCACAACTATCTTTGATGAAACTTGAAACCCATGGTGACCAAAGCAGTGGCAGACAAGTCTTTACTTCAGGAATTTTGTGAACAGTATACACACTGGGAGCACTCATTGGCTCTGAACGCTACCACCAAGAAGAGGTGGTAGATGACTGCCAAGAATGCACAGGAGTGGGCTCCCCACAAAGGTGGGACTGTACTGGAGTACGAGACACGGGCAATACCCCCAGCAAGACCTGGCCTCCAGTATCCAGCCAGGAGAAGCAGAGCAGGGCTATTGACAGGGACTGGGTTCAGCCATGGCTATCACTGGGCACTAGGCCAGGACATGGAGCAAGGAAAGTCGGGATGAGGTCCTGCAGTGCTGAAACCAGGCACCGTGGAAGGGCCTGAGCCTACTGAGAACTCCCAAGCCCAGAAGCGGTGACCCCAGACAGGGTTCTTTGCACTTGTTTCTCACTATCTCTTTCACATGACTAAGATGATTATAGTAAATCTGGTGGTGGTAGGCACAGGGAGTATATATCCTATATGAAAGAAGAAAAGCTAATAATGTAAAACAGAAAAAAAATTACCCTTCTTAAAAAGCTTTCTTTTCAAACAGAAGTCCTGTTCCATTGCCAAGAACAGCACCTAGATTCTGCTTAAAGAAAGGCGATAGAAATACATCCACAGTATTGTAAACAATACCGCTGTGAAAACATCAGCTTTCCACATAACTGGTAAAGAAGTAGATAAAAACTGCACTATATGCAGAAGCTTGTTATTTATTTTTTATTTGGGCCTGCATTTGCATTACTATTCAACTTTATCATAAGGCAATACCGAGATTCATCCCTGTGTCAGCTGCTGTGGAAATATCTCCATTCAAAATAACTTTGGGCATGGCTGACAAGCCGCTAGAAAGCTGAAATGCTTATTCACTGACACATACTTTTTGAGGTTTAAGTGTTGCAGTCTAACTTAATCCTTAATCTGTAGTGCTAATCAAGGAATTTTTTTTTCTGGGACCAATTTTATGAGACTAAAAGCAACTCCCATAAAATTTTATTGGTACGCAGAATCACAGAATCACAGAATCACAGAAT
>NW_010419151.1:0-40564 GCF_000710305.1 Buceros rhinoceros silvestris
GCGAATCTTGGACTCAGACTAGAGCTACTCCTTTCACTGTGAGCAGGATCAGATAGTCGTCTGGTTTGTGCTCCCTACCTGTTTGTTGCTAGCAGCTGCTATGTTTTGCACGGGGCAGTACTCCACACTCCCTCTCTTTTATCCAAGATGTAGTAGAAGCAGTAGTGGAGTGGAGCTAGCAGGTGGCTGTAGGACAATTCTGTGATTTCACAGCAGTTTGTGTGATTTCACGGTGTAATTTCACAGCTTAACTGTATTCCTTTTCGGAACAAAAAATTACTTCAAACAAGAATGCCATGAAAACCCTAACCACAGTCTGTATTTTGAGGCTTTCACAGCAGAGAAAAGGAGAAAGAGGGAGTTGACTGAAGCATATTATCACTCAGACATTAGGATGAGTTTAGATCTTGAGTTTCAAATGAGTAATTTCATAGCTTTTATTCAAAAGTGGTTTCTGCACACATAAACCCCTCATAACTTTTCTTTCATATTCTTCCCCCGTCCCCAGAGTGATACAGGAAATTCAACTTGAAAATGCTTTAATGTTTTGTGGGGTTTTTTAAGAGAGCACATGTATGTTATTGCAGTGACCCTGGCTATCTGCCTGAATTTCAAAACTGTTCAATAGCTTGTAGATGCTTAACTGCTTAACTTTGCTAGTGTCAGGCACCTTCTCGGTGTATTGCTGCTCACTCAGTGTTGCTGTATTAATAGTGATTTCTTTCCTGATAGTTTTAATTAAATCTGCTTTTTCTCATGGATGCTGCTGAGTCACACGATGGTACAAATTCTGCCTTTGGAGACATTTGCATACAGCCAGTGAATCCATCTAGGGATTAGGCGTGTATGTCCAGAAAGAGAAGGGAGTCAGTCTGGTCTGGTATAAAACCAATTTGTCTTCAATTGCAGAAGGAACAAACATGGAAAGGTACCAGAAAACCTTCTCTTTGAAGGAGTCGGGGAAAGCTGATACCCTTTAGAGAAAAGGAAAATAGAATAGAGAGAAAGATTGGTGTTTGTTAATATGGAAAAATTTCAGGGAGGCTTAATACCAAACATTTTCATTTTTCCTCTGACAGGCACAAGCATATTTACTGTTTACGAAGCTGCTTCTCAGGAAGGCTGGGTGTTCCTTATGTACCGAGCAATCGACAGTTTTCCCCGATGGCGTTCATATTTCTATTTCATCACCTTAATTTTCTTTCTGGCCTGGCTTGTTAAGGTACTGAAAAATGTGTTCTTTTAAACCTGTCTGAAATCCAGGTCATATTAGAATGAATTTCTTCTTTTTTCTGCTTGCAAGCTTTGTGTCAGCCACTCTTTCTTGTTCTTCTTTCAGAATGTTTTCATCGCAGTCATCATTGAAACTTTTGCAGAAATTAGAGTGCAGTTCCAGCAGATGTGGGGGTCCAGGAGCAGTACTACTTCAACTGCCACCACCCAGGTGAAGCACTTGAGATGCTGAGATTATGTGGGGACTTGATTGGGTTTGGTTTATGAATGAATAATAAGCCAAAAATTCCTGTTAATTATTATTTTATCTGACTTACTCAACTTTGCATGTTACTACATATATTTGAAAGTTGATATATGAATTGTCCTTTAAAATTAAATTCTAAGTTATATTACTCACCTAGGCTTTCTTAAAAAAAAAAAGATAATAGAGAAAGCAATAGTATATGGTTCTCTATATGGCTGTGTATGTTATAGCTATGTTTTTATTTTCTTTTAATGAAGATAACACTTTTTTATCATGTCATTGGTGGCTCTTTTTCCTCAGCACAGGAAGTGATATTCTATAGAAACCCTAATAAAAAGAGTTGAAATTGCAAGCTCTAGCTGTAAGAAGAGGGTTCGGAGAGTAGCTGGAGCATTTGGGGAAGTTGATCCTGAAACACAGGCATATTGAGACCAAGGAATAGTGAGGTGCTGAAGCAGTGAAAGAGCCAAGCTAATAGCTGACGTCACCACAGAAAGTGAGACCCTGAATGTAAGATAATGGGTAGAAAGAAGCCATGATAAGAAGGGCGCTGTGTGTGGGCTGGGTAGTGCGGAAGACTCAGTATGAAAAACGAGGCCTGGTGGTTTGAGATTTAAATTCTTCCACTTGTTATTGTAGCAATGGTATTATGTATCTTGAACAGACAAAAGGCCAGGCTTTTCCAGGCTAATGCAGTTTGCCATCTGTAAGAGGGACCAGTACTTACTGCCTGCAAAAAGCTCGTAGGAAGACAGATAGGAGAAACGTACCCATAAGGATAATTTTTCTAACCTCTGTAGCTAGAGATTATTTTCTCAAGCCAAAGGATTTAAGTGTTTCAAAATTATTTATTAAATATTTTCTGATATTCCTTTGGATATTCCTGTAATCCGTATGTAAATCTAGTCCTTTTCTGCCTGCTGCTACATTTTTGCTTCAAATAGACTTTGTGGCAATAATTTATACTCTATTATGTCTTTGTCAAAGCAGACTTGGTGATATCAATTTAAAATCTAACCAAAAAAAGGACTTTTTTCACATGACACATAGTTAGCCTGAGGAACGTAATCTTCATATCATCTCTGACAGGACAAACTCCTGAGCCCTATAGACTTAACCAGCTACTCTGAATTAGAAGCTGGAACAGAGGGATCACTGTAGGGAGACTCAAAAAGTAGCCATCATTTGGAATTCCAAGGAGAAAAGGAATCATGCAAAAGAAATCATGCCAAAGAATATGAACCCCTTGAATATAAATTGCATCATGCAAAATAAAAATAGCATGTTGGCTGCAGATAAGCGAATGGTTACTGTGCTCCTTGAGTCACTGGCATAATGGGACATAAAGGGAGTCTGCTTACCGAACTACAAAAAAGATTTTTTTTTTTCTGTGAAGAAGAAAGAGCAGAAAATTTCTTGTAGTATTTTTTGTTCAAAGCAGCAGGTGAAAGTCAAAAACTTCGCTTGTTTTGTGGATGGAATAACCTTGAGAAAAAGCAACAATATCTTTCTTCATTTGCCCACTTCATAAAACTGATCATCATTAAACTGGTCCTGAAAGTTAGTCCCATAGAAAAGAGTCAAAGTTGAGGAAGGGGTCTCTGGAGAAGGATAAAAGGAGTTTTTTGTAAAGGACTTTTAGCATTAAAGCATGGTACAAAGAGCAGTAATTCAGTGCTGAACAGAGTTGGCAACTCTTCCTGGTGCAGAGATGCTACATAAGGCCTCAGCAGCATTACAACCATATTTGTGTGACACTGTCCCCATCCAAATGAGCACTTCTGTCAGGATGGCTTTTAAGCTTCAACCATGCTGCTTTTGCTACATTTTTGAGGTGAGTTGTTTGGGTGCTGAGTGACAAGGAAAAGGTGGGAGTGAGGTGGGAACTTCGCCATGCTTCATTACGTAGAATATGCCAATTCCCAGTGGCAATTCAAAATGGTAGGGCCATTCATTTTCTTTCAAGGATATTTTCAAGGACCGTGCTAATCACTTCCAGACACGGTTTCTCATTTATGTCCAGCTGTCTACATCTTTTTCTGTCCTAATTTCTGAGAAAACAAAAACAAAGCAGAATGTCTACACCTGCACTTCCAGAGGTTATTGGTAAAATGTGAATACCACTGTGGTCAAGAGAGCCTTTTCCATTGAAATTATTAGAGCCTGATATCAGTAAGCTATTTGCAGGAATTATAAGCTCTAGGTAACAGTACAGGACTGTACAGCTACTCTTGATGTGCATCAATGCAACAAAAATAAATTCTGATCCTTGCAGCAAAATAATTTTGCCAGTAAAAAAGACAAAGTTGTCTTTTATTTCTAAATGTACCATGGAACTTATTTTTTGGCCACAATGTGTTTCCTCAGGATAAGCTTACCTTAGTAAGGAATTTATCCTGAACAGGCACCACCGTCTAACGATACTGATCAGAGATTAATCAAACCAGTTTCTACATTAGGACTAATAGAGACACATTATGTTTGATGTTATCTAATTTAACATTCAGAATCCATTAGTTGGAAAAAGGGCATGTTACTTTTTTCCATAGCAGTAAGAACCATTTCCCTCTTATTTTAAACCAGCTATCATCAAAATGTATGCAAGTCCTTAAGGGAAATGTATTATATTTCACTTGTATTTATTGGCACATAAACCATTTCTGACAACAATTTTCCCTTTCAAGATGTTTCATGAAGATGCTGCTGGAGGTTGGCAGCTTGTGGCTGTTGATGTGAATAAACCCCAGGGCAGAGCTCCTGCGTGTCTACAGGTATGACATCGCTTTTTTATAAATCAGTGTGTGTAACCAGCAACACTCAAGTCTTAGCTGGAAGGAAAGGAAACTGTGGTGAAAATTAGGTACAATAATTTTAGTCATAAATTTCTTTAAATCCTTTTCTTTCTGCAGTGTAAGCTTGTTCATAAAAATAACACATAAACAAAAAAAATACACCACACCCAAAGGGTGATTAGAAAAAATGCATTCTTTAGAAAAGCTCTATTTTCTGTGCTCATAAGGGAAAGATTTTAGATTTTTGAAATATAACGTAAGTAGTCATCCTTTATCTTTATAGGCAAACTGTTTCCATTCCTATGTTATTCACAACAGAAATGCTTGTTTATTGAAACTGCAAAATTGAATAACATATGCCAAGAAGCATGACTAATCATAATAAACACAGAAATACCTCATTTCTCTTGTTCCATCATGAAAATAGGCTCACAGAAGAAGGAGGAAGAGGCATGTAGGTAGTAAGCCATACAGTGTTTGAAGCTTCTAGATTTAATATTCTTACTTGGATGTAGGTGAGTTTGTAAAACTCCATCCTCATTGTTCAAATAAATCCAGACTAAGATAACTAATATTTTTATAAATCCTGTTTTATTACCACACATTGTACAGCAGCTCAATTTTTTTATTTGCAAGTTAAATCGTGTCACTTCAGGATGAAACAAATTTGCTTCAGAGTAGAAAGCCAAATCTACTATAGCAGTCTGATAGCATGATGTTTGCTGGCAGTTCTGGTTATGTTTGGTTTAATGTGTAAGCTAAAACACACATACTTGTTGGCAGCATGTACATTGCTGAACACTAAGCTGGCAAGTACCTTTCATCCCCTCCACAAGCTGTTCATTCTCAAACATCTCTGCTTTGTCAAGCCACTGCCATATATGTAATTATAGCATATGTCTTAACTGATAATTCCTCTTCCCAAATTTAATTATTGACTTTGACAGTAACAGGAATATCATTTATGGTGCTCTAAAGTTACAGTCTCAGGTATGTGGATACAATGTAGGTGAACTCACAATGAAAACTCCTCCAGATGAAAGTTAAGATAGTATCTGGCTTACCTGGTCTGCCTTTGTAGCATTGCATTCTCGCCCCTTTTAGGAATCAGGTGAACACATATTGTAAATTGTGTTCCAGGGAACATAAACCTTATGCATCAGTGGGTGTTGCAACTTTTTATAGTGGTAGCTCAACCAGCTGTTTTCTTCTCATTCTTTATCCCTTTGTGCAACATCTGCAGGGTTTCCAGTAATCTATGACATTGCTGGGTATCAATCCAAGAAAAGCAATCCAAAGGAAAGCAGTGCATTAAAATATTATTTTATTAGGATAGTGCCCCAAATAGGCTTTATTCTTATGAAATAGAAACTAAAATAGAGCCCAAAGAAAGCAAAACTCAAAGTCTGGGTAAACACACACACCTTTATTCATCTCATCATGCATGATTGTATCAGTTCTATCAATCCAAATTAAAAATAAAACAGAATTCCTAAAAAATTCATGCATTTAAAAGCTTTTCAATATATAAAAGTAATTTGTTATGCATTAAGTCCCTAGTGAGAAATGTGGTGGTTATTTTCTATGGGTTTGGATACGATTTGTTCCTTAAGAGGAATGTGGTGCCTAAATCTGAATCTAGGAAAGAGTTAATCAGATTGGAGAATATATATCCTGCCTTTAGGATACATTCGATTAATATGCATTCTTCTGACCTTTATTAGCTAAGTATATTGTCATTCAATATCCTGTGAAGAATGAAGTTCTTAAAAAAATGTACTGAAGACTCTCTATTGCCCCATATAATTTTAATTAAATTTTGCAGTAAGTTTGGTTTAACTAATTCCTCTCTGGGCTCTGTAAATATTACTGCTCCAAATATGAAAGGGAACATTATCAAAAGCTGTGTTTCAACAGTTACATGGGTCTGGGTCTGTGGTTTGGGTAAACTCTGCTTATTCATGCACTGAGTTATTTAGGATTTACTTCCTCAGCAAACTATATTGTGCATCAGGAAAGGAAATGTCCTAGCAGCTAAGGGAGAGGAGAGGGACTCTGGAGATCTGGGTTCAGTTTATGGGCCAAACACAAATTTCCTGTAGACCTTGAGAAAACTACTTAATAGGTGCCTTTGCTTTAGTTCACATTCCTTATGGTGGAAAAGTGTATCCCTCCCAGATTTGGCTACTGTGGTGTTTAAACATGCAGTGGCACGTGGAGTAGTGTAGGTCTGGTGTTATTCCAGAGCAAACAATAATTCAGACAAAGATGCCATATAGACTCTGTGCAGAGCCTTTGTAACTCACTTTGTCTCATACAAACGTGTCATTGTTGCACTAAACTCTTCAATTAAGTAAAATGAATAAGCAATCTTTACAATTCTGCGCAGCTGATCTGCAAAGAGGGGATTACAAAGGAGTTTCAGAATTTTGTCTAGTGATAGTGTGCCTTGCTATATCTAAAATGCTGGGCAGGTGAGCACCACTGTGCTTGCCGGGGTAGCCCTTCTTGTCTCTCCCAAGAGCCCACCTGCTTTTTCAGTGGGCTTATGGCATTCAGGCAGAACAGAACTAGCATGTGCATACAGATCCAGGATCTGCAAAGGGCTCTTGTGTACAGCAGCATATGAGTTAAAAGTAAATAAGACTAAACCATGAGAGATGGGCAAGAAAGTTGGGCATTAATCTGGGTTTTTGAGAAACTTTGACTCAGACACTTTGGTTTTCTTTAGTTAAAAAACTGTAAGTGGCAACATAAAAAATTAGTATCAGTATGGTTTCTGATCTTGACTTGCAAATCTATCCTAATGTGGGGCAAAGAGGCTTTTATTTTGGTATAATGGTTTTATATTTGTTGCATTTTTCGAGTGTTCCCAAAGGTGCTTCATGGTCTTTTGTTACTTAGCCTGACTGTTCCCCGTGACTGGCATTGATTTTAAATATTGATTTTCTTTGGCACTGAAAAATAATCTTTGTGTTTTCCATTTCAACATAAACCATTTGGCATTAATTCATGCTGAGGCTCCCACATTGCCACATTATTTTGCTGTTGTTGATATTACTTTAACACATTGTACTGCATTAGAACTTCCTGCCTACCGTGATTTACTCCTACAAGCACAGTAGGAAGCACTCAGTTCACAAATAAAGAAAAATTGAGCACCAGGTTCCAGATGAAAAAAACTTTAAAAAAACTCTTGGAGCATGTATTTACCCCTTTAATAACCATGTTAAAGGCACACTGTGTTTCTTACTATTTCTTTCCTGTTAATTTTAGAAGTTGTTGATGTTTTTATCACTCCTTCCTTCTCTTTGTCTTCCTGTCCACAAAGAACTGTAAAATACACATACTCATTTAAAACTGAATTGAGCAGATTCACCTCGCCTGTCTTCCATGAAATTGTGGTTGGTATTACTCAGTCTTCTGAGTGCATAGTTTTGAAATGAACAGAGAAATTCTGGAACTGTGGTTCCAGCCAGCGGTTCATGCTAACATTTTGGTGTTGGATGTCCAGCAGAAATGAAATACATGGAGATGGAATGATGTTTAGAAAAAACTTGGGAATACTGTGTCTGATGTGTCATCGTGAATGGTTGGTTACTTACTCACAAACTGTATATGCACTCATACTCTGATAGTAAAATCAGCAGATTAAAAACACTATGTGTTCTTTTAATCATATGTGTTCCATCTAGGGAAGACATAGAAGGTCTTGAATATGATAAATGTCAGAAATTTAATCATATCTTTCTGCCTCAAAACCAAAGTTAGTCCTTCAGTCTACATATTATTACCTGAATGTGTTACAAAATTCTGTACAATTACAGAATTTTAGAGAACCGTGAAGAGGAGACAAAAAGATCAAAAGTGATAGCAAAAGACAGAAGACATATGGAGAGTGGAGACACGGCCAGAGAAGCAGGAGTTGACTCTTTTAACAGTTACATAATGGATGTATTGAAGGAGAGAGAAAGAATGAGACAAAACAGTACTTAGGGATTTTTACTGCCAGAGTAACAGAAGAGAGCATGAGTTGGTTTTCTTCTCTTTCATGGGAAGTAATTATGAGAGAACCAGAAGAGTGTGGTAGTCTATTTATATACTAATTTGCCCTTTCGTGTAACTTTGGAATCGAGCAGAAGGTATGCCTACTCAGTTCTATTCTCTTCTTACCTACAGTGACTTTCGTTAAATTAAATACGTATATAATACATTTCTTCCAATTAGCTGAAATCTTCTCTTACAGTGAAATAAAAATCTCTTTCAGTTGGCTAAAATTCAGTTTTGATTTGAATTAGTTCATTATTTGGGTATATTATGTGAGTTTATTCAGAAGCAGATTAAATTGATTCCAAATCCTAAACTTCTAAGGCTGTTATTAAAAAGGAAAAAACCCTGTTTTTTTCTATGTCCTGTTCTTATTTGGAAAGCCTAGAAATTGCATCAGTTAACAGAAGCTTGGATAGTTCAGTGATGTACTTAGCACTGAAACAGTACCATATTAGTACTGTTCCATTTATTGGAAACCAACCATATTAGTTTTACTGAGGAGACTCGGGAGCAGAGTATGCAAAGGGTAATGTAAAAGCAAGCTGTTAGTTTTGGTGAGGAGAAAAATGAGACAGAATGGAAGACTTTTGAGAGAAACTAATCATGTTGGTGACAGAAGAACATGCACAATAGAGGCCAACCCCATCCAACCTTGTTATCCTGAGTTGTATAGGGGAAGGTAGTAAATGCTGGGCATTATGAAAAGGGGAAAAAAAAAAAAAGCACACCTCCCGTATCTTCTACTTGTACATAGGCTATGGGAAGAAATGCTAAAGTGTGGTGAATAGAGTGAAGGGGTAGAATCTCCAGCACCTGACTAACTCTCGGGCTCTGGTTGAGGATTCACAAAGTGAGCCGCTTTTAAACATATGCTGTTTCAGCTCTATGCCATTTCAGATGAGGAAGGTAAAGCTGTTACCATCCTCTACTGTCTAGCTTGCCTCATTTCTTCAGGGGTTTTAAGCACAGTAACAATGGCAACTGAAGAGGTAGTGAGTTTATTCCTATGACACCTCAGCTCACTGTCTCATCTGGTAATGTAAACTGGTGTTCAGTTTATGTTACTAAAAGAAGTAATGGATTCAGACAGCTGAAATGATTACAGCCTGTTTAACTGCAAGAAGGAGGGGACAGAGCAACTGTAATGTGTACTGCTGCTGTGGTGTTGAGAACCACTATCTTTTTCTGACATTAATTAAAAAGATCATCCCATAAAACTGGAGAACCAAACATATTTTGCCCATATACATTTTTTGCATACTTAAATTCAGCGTTTTTTATTAAAAGGGTCCTGAAAAATAGTAAACCCCATGATGCAGATATCAGAAAAAGCATAAAGCTAGCAGACAAATAATGCATTTGCCACGTCTCCAAAAGCAGCCAGTACCAGAAATAGGTACAGATAGATAGACAGGTAGATAGAGATATAGATCATCCTTCTCTGGGCTTCTGGATATCCATTTATGTCCTTGTTCTCTATCTTGGACTCCAGTAATCATTCATTTAGGGACTTTCTGAAGTAGATGTTAAATTTAGGCCATTATATTTAGTATCCATTGATGGATTTATCACCTATCAATTTGTCTAGCCTTTTTTTGAACCCATTTATTGTTTTGGCCTCTGGAACATCTTGTAGGAACAAGTTATGTAAATTAACTATGTAGCATTTTAATTGATTACAAGGGAGGAGTTAATTTACTGATTTTCCTGAGATTACTCAGAAATTACAAAAAAACATAGTGCAACAGTTATTGGTTGTAATTTTTAGATGGGTGCACCTTTTCAGTAAAACGAAGAATTTGAAACAACGAGACTTGACAATGACAGAGTCACAAGCTGTTGTAACATGGAATCAGTAACAAGAGGAGGGTAGATGCCAGTGTCTGAGGATGATAAACAGCAAGTATGAGGGATGGTTGGTTTATGTTTGTGCTTGTATATACAAGTAGAATTACCAGTGATGAGGAAACCTCAGAAAGGGAAATAGACTTTGGATATCAAGGACTTTAAAAAAAAAAAAGAAAGAAAGAAAGAGTTTAGTGTATTTGGTGTCAAGACTGTCATTCGTAAGACAATCTTCCCCTTCCCTTCCCTTCCCTTCCCTTCCCTTCCCTTCCCTTCCCTTCCCTTCCCTTCCCTTCCCTTCCCTTCCCCTCCTTCATCCCCTTTTTCTTCTGCCTGCCTCCCCTTCCTTTATAACCATTATACGAAAGCACATATATTAACAATGAGTTAGAGACCTAGTTCTTTTATGTTCATAGTTTCTCCTCCATAGTTTTCCATTTACTTGCTGAACTGTCTGTTCTTGTTCATTACAAAATAAATTACTAGCCACAGTTTCTAGCAATCTAACCACAAAAACAAAACAAAAAAAGAAAGAAAACGTTATTGATTTCACTGTTTTGCATTTGAACAAATAAATTTCAGGAAAATTATTTCCTCAGCTTGAACATCTAATTTTCCTGCAAACTTAAAGTATCAGAAGCCTATTGCAAAGACAAAATGGATAGGTGTTAAACTGCAATTAAGCATATGTAAGGGTAGCGGTTTTCTTTGGCAGTATTCTTTATTAGAGGAGAGCCTGGTGCAGCAGAGAACATGGTTACATCAGGTCCTTGGCATCTCTTGGGGAGATTTAGGAACAAGCATTTGGCATTTGTCTGAGGCAATAGTTTTTCAGAAATCTTTGTATGTCAAAGTTATGAAGCCTTGGCTGACACTAATAATCAGTCAAAATCTCTGAATTTCCCCTTTCTCTTTGACAAGCTGAAAGTAGAACCTTTTTTGTAACTCCTAATTTTCAAACGAGGCCCCAGAAAAGCTTTCTGCTTCACAAGTAATACGTTTTGCATAAGGAAATTTCATAAATCTTGACCGACGCACACAGGCCTGTACAGTTCAACGATAAATGGCGGTAAGTAGTGACATTCAGTTCTTCCAATATCATGGTCAAATTAATAAGCTAAAAAACTCCCATGGTAAAAATGTGCAAGTTGTTAAAATATTTTTAAAAGACTGCATCAGCTGTGTGGATTTTTTTTTTTTTTTACTCAGTCTTTTTCTGTGGTATGAACAGGCAGAGTGGACCATTTTTCTAGCATTCTTTTCAGCAATGGACTTCATTCAGTACAGCTTGTGCTCATAATTTGCACTTAGAAATTTGGGGGCACATCAGTGTCAGTGGATTATAGAAACTATTCTGTAATGCCACTAAAATTAAAGTTCAGCTGAGTTTCCTTTAGAAAAATATATTTCTGGGGTTAAATACGTCCAGTGTTTCAAATCCCATCAAACTGAAAACAGGTATTTAAATTGTCATGTAGCTTTTTTGTGTTTAGCACAATTACAGCAATCAAAGCGTTGGAAGCAGCAGCAGCAGCATGACTTTCTTTAGCGCTGTAACTTGGATGACAAATCTGAGCAAAGTGGAAGACGCAGAGTCTTACAATAAAACTAGCAGGTATTTTTTTTCTTCGTGTAAGTTGTTTCCCCCCAGTATTTTCCATGTTTCTAGTGTCTCTCAAAGGAAGGTCTCTTTTCTCTCGAACTGCAAAGAACATCATGTACTACAGCTCTGTACGTTGTTAAATTGTTCTTTATAGATGTTCTTTTTTAGATCTTTGAAACATAAAAACAAAAATCACTTTGTGTTATCTTTCTGTTACTGTTGGGGTCTCTAATCCTTTGGATTCCTCAGTAGTCACTCTGAGACTGTGATTCCCATCATGAATCTGAAGACAATTTACATGTTGGGGATGCTGAATTGCCTCTCACATTGTCTGCACTTCTTCATTGTCATGGGGATGCTACATAAACTGTGTGGTCTTCTCAGCACCTGAGGGAATTTCCTAAAAGTAAATGGGATGAGTCTGAGCTAATAGGCATTTAAACAAACAGCTCTTAGTAAATTCTAACATTTTTAAGTGGCTATTTCAGATTCAGATTAAAATTTTTGCTTTCCATTATTCATTTCACAAAAAAAAAAGTATCTTTGAGAAAGTGTCTATCCCTTTTCTTATCAGATTCTTTGTATTCTGAACACTGACTCTAACCCTTTGGAGAATCAGTGAGGTCCTGATTCATCTCACATGTCTTTAAGCCCTTAGCAGATGCCAGTGGTAGGATCACAGTGGTACAGAGCAAATAGAAAGAGATGGGCATTGCCAGAGGGCAGCTGAGGATCTGAATTTGGTGTTGCTCATCATTCTTAAGGACTGCATCAGAGTGCACGGTTTTTACTTTTGTATTTTAGGTGAGTCAGTTCTTTTGGGGTGAATCTCTAAAACCAAACTCTTTACCTCATCTTTCTCCAGTAGGCCATAATAATCTATATTATATCTTTTTGATGTGCAGATTTAAAGCAAAATTAAGTCCTGTTTCAGCACACATGCATACTGAGTTTTCATAAGTATTTTACATCTATTAAATCCTACTGAAATCAGTAGAAAGTACCTAGAGCTTTGAGAATCGTGTTTTTATGAGTGATTGCACTGACATAAATGCAGTTGTTATACAGAGAAGTATTTGCACTGTCATGTCAAAATCTACATCCTTTATGCTTTGTGAATTCTTAAAGTGCCATACAGAGAGGCATCTTCATCTGACCTGTGAATTTTAACAAGTTGAAGGCTGCAGTGCAGTGCAGTAAATTCAGATCTTCAAGCGCATTCTCTCACAATTTTCATTTCCCTTTCTAGGATTCCCTTTCTTTCCTACACTTGCCTAAGACCTTTGAAAAGAGAGTCTATGAGGCCTGACAGGAATGGAGAAGAAAACTAGCAATGCGGCGTGTAGAGGAAGGACACTGAGTTTCTTAATGTTTACTGTATGTGAACTCATAGCATGTTTGCAACCCATCTTTGGCATGGATGTACTTTGATTTCTAGCCTGAGATTTAGTTTAGTGTTCAGACTAATTATTGTGTAGTTTGAGGTCTTTCTTTTTTGTTATTCTAATTCTTCCATACAGAAAAATAAAGTAATATGTTCTTGTCTCAGAGCTTTCAGACAACGTGCAAAACTTAACTGTCACAATAAGAGTATACATTCCCTTTTATAGACCCTCATTATCTTTATTTTTCTAGCCAAACAGGGCCAGGATGGATATCTGGACCAGAGGCATTCAGACATGGCCTTCCATACTTCCTGCTCCAGAACTGGTCCGTCGTGCCCCCTTTACACAGTGCTTGGCTCTTTGTCTTTTCTGGGCCCCTGTGGCATCCCGTGTTCTCCAGGCACAATTATTTCTCTCTCTTTTGTGGTTTTTATTTCTGAGTATCTAAAATAGTGCAAGGGCTGTGGCTCATCAGAGTGATAGTTTTATGGTCTAATGCTGAGATCATGCATTACATGCTCTCGATTTTGATACTAGAGCAAATGAGTTTGTTCAAGGGTGCAAAGACTTCTGTGATGTTAGAGGATTGCACAGAAGGGAGGGAGCCATGCTTGAGTGTTATTTTAAGGAGAACTAACTGAAGAGGTCCAAACCAGAGCCACACAAGCAGGTAGCAATTAATCAGACTGTATATGGCAGTTAGTTTTTGTAGTTGCTTCTTAGCTTTCATTCCTTTAACAGAGGAAAAGTACCAGATGGTACCAGAGAATGAGTTTTCCTCAGGTGAAAAGTTTCTCACAAATTCTTTTATAACACGTAGACAAGAAGGATACAATACAATACTTACACACAGAAAACAAACATGCCTGGTTGTTAATACTAAGTAATTTAAAGGAGTGACTAGAGAGGACGGAGAACTAGGATAGGATGTAGCAGGGTGTACTTATATGCTACAAGAACATATGACTAAGACTACTGGGATAAAATTAAGAAAGAGAGTATTTATGACCAGCAATGAATTGTGTAGGTTCTGTGGAAGAATTTGTGTGGTTGCAGGAAAAAACTCTCCAATGGCTGCAGCCATTGCCAGATCAGGCTGGACAAAAGACTAGAAAATAATTCTGCATTGCTAGGCGTAAGGGTGTAGTGCAATAGATACTTCTTTTACTCTCTCATATGATGAGGAAGACAAAAATGAATCACAACGAAAAACTGGCACTCAGCTATGTTGGGTTCTTTCCCCAACTTTGCCTTTTGTCTACACAAAGAGCCTTGGTCTTTCCACCTCAGCTCAGTACAGAACTGTTACATCGCTTCTTTTTCTCAATACAGTTGGCAAAACACTAGCATATTCTTTCCTAGCACACAATAACCTGTTGTTCTTATGGTTAGAAATGAGCATTTAACTTCCTTTACATATTTAAAATTTAGTTATCCAACTGAGACACAGAAGGTGATACTTAGTGGAGAGAAAGCCAACACATTCAGCAGATACTTTCCTTGATGATTGTGACATAGATTTTTTTATATTTTTTTTAGGCCTAGACCCATAACATGCTATTTCATATTTAAATTGCAGTGTCTCTGGATTTTTCATAATTGCTTTCCACAATCAGTCATTTTCATTTAATCTTCAGCTTATCCTTTGAATAGTAGATTGAGATATCATACTTCAAGTCCCATATAAAATTTTGCCGTTAATGCCACCTTCTGTATATAATATACATGGTCACACTTTATTAATTGCACAGTCTCCACAGTGTGTATAAATAATTTCCTCTTCTCTGTCATAAACTTTTCAGAAAAGTTCAGCTAAGGAAAGCATATATATACACTAGTGGGCTTGATTTCAGAAGTTGTTTTACTACAGACAATGCTAACACAGCAGAGTTAGCAGTCCATGAGCTGTGCTACTTGCTTTATTTCTGGCTTCCACTTCCCTCTGTAGGATCCTAGATAACTCAGAGGAGGAACTGGAACACTAATTAGTAAAAGCTGACTGTACACCCAATTCCCTGCTTCATGCTTTCTTTACCTGCATACAGTTTTGCCATCCAGTCTGTTATTCTGTTGGCTCAGAACTATCATCTTGGATATCTTCTCAGTTTTCTTCAGTATCTTCTAAAACATTTGTCTTTTACTGAGAAATTTCCTCCCAGTGATTATTCATGGTTGTTTGCAAGAGAAGTCTTAGAATTTTTACCCTCAGTCACTCCATTTAATTCCCTGCCCGAAGTAAAATTCCCCAATACTGCATATCTTAGAAGCCACCACCAATAGATTCATTCACAAATCCTTAATTTCTTCTTTCTTCTCTATCCATGATTCAGCAATCTTTCATCTATGCTGGCTCTCCTTAGCCAAGGCTGATAAACCACTGTTCAGACCTACTATGCCTCATCCATTTAGTTGATGCCACTCCATGAGAACTCAGTAACATGCTTCTTCACTCTTAGACATATACGTATATGTATATCTTTTTGCTTAGCGGTCATTGAAACAGGGCAGTGAAAAAGCAAAGAACTGTAAGAGTCTCCGAGAAAGTTTGTTATGGGTGAGCATTCTCATGCTCTGTCTTTGGAAGACAATCTGAACCATTTCTTCTGGTGGGGGTCTTGATTTTCTGCTGAGTGCATTCTGGTTGTATGCTTTGTGGAGCTGGAATGGCTCCTGTACCGCTCTTTTTGCATAGATTAAATCTTTTCCTGTTAAAGCAGAGTGGCTTTTGCATGGCTAGCTATCTGGTAGACTTTAGCCATGCCTACCCACAGTATAAGTGTTTTGCCAAGATCGGGGTACGGCTGTTTGATTGGTATTGTTCCATCACACCCTCATAGAAATCATGCTGCTAAGCACACTCAAAGGTAAGCATGTTTAAAAGCAAAATGTTGGTAGCATAAATTCTGAAAACCAACCCTTTTTTTAATTACTGTTTTGTACATTAACTCTTTTAAGTTCACATTTTTCTGTACATTGCATTCTTCCTTTAAAATGATTTTGTCGAATACAAGTTTTAAACAGCAGTAGCACTGAATTTAAAGTAAAAAAAAAAAAAGTGCCATGGCAACAGTAAGGCATAACTGAAAAGCACAATCACCTAGAACTCAGTGTTCAGCTACACCTCTGAAAAACATGGCAGGACAGAGCAGGCAGCACTCTGGAAATTCACATTTTCACCTTGAAGTTAGAAACATTTAAAATGAGAAACACTAGTAATGACTGAGTAGGAGGAGTTTCATTAGCATGCTAAAGTTTTCAGCAGAATGCAAATACAATTCTCCAAGAAAGATTTCAGCTGCCTTAGCTATGAAGCCATCCTTCTTTGTATGCCATTCTCCACCTTACTCACACCGCATGTTGTAGGATATTTCATCTACTGATGTGCCTTTTACAGCCCCTTGAAGCTCACTGTAAAGTTCAGGACGTTGGTGACCATGTCATTAAAAGCTGTGCTACAGCATGCACACTCCAGATGCAGATGACCTTAATTCCTACATTTTGAGATGCATAGCTTTGCAGATTTAATAACCTTCTGTTGTTACCAGATTTAACAGGAAGTAATTTTCAGCTATGAAGCTATTAAGTATATAGGTCCTTATTTTGTTTTATGAATACCGGTAGTTTATTCAGCAAAAAATCCAGTTTAGCAAGCATAGGCATGTATATGAATCTCATTAAAGTCATTGAAATACTTAAGGATTTTGTGCTCTGGTTCTCGTATTGATACCATTAGCATTGTTGGTGGAAAGATGGGGGTTCAGGTTTGGATGGAAGTCTGTTTACACTATGTCTTTTTGTAGATGGTATTTGTTTTATTTCTGTGCTCCTGGTCAGAAGGATTCCCATGAGAGAAGGGGGCACTGTTCCTTTTTCCAAGGTGCTACTGAGCATGCTTCATGTGGAGGTGGCTGCAAAGGATGTGGATGAAGTCAGGCAAGGTGTAGCTATGTTAGAGCATTAGGGTCTTACAGCTTATGCCAGGAGGCTTTGAGATGGCAGTGATCAGGCCTTCAAGAGGTGGTAAGAGTAACTTCCTGGTGATAGACCAGACTGAGCAGAGTTTATTGCAGCTGAGAATGCCATTGAGTCAACTAAAACCAAACCAATGATTTGCCTGCAAGGATACTTAGGCAAAAAACGAGCTGTATGTGATAGAGAAATACCAACTTTGGCTTGACAGTCTTACAGTTGATGGTTCTGAAGCAGTTCAATTCACTGATTGAACTGCAAAATGATTTACTGCTTTCAGATTTGGTTTCTGAAAGCTGGTGGGTGATTCTCACTGTTCTGCAGAGCTAAGAAGCAGAGCCAAGCTTAGAGACCACCTTCTACCTCTCCATCAGAGAAGAGGTGAGGAGGAAAGGGCACAGAATTTTTCACCCTTTATGGCTCCAGATTTTCTCTGTTTGAAGGAAGTGCAGAAAGGAAACAGTAGAACCCTGCCACCATCAAACTCAGGAAAGGTTTTGCCACTGGCTGCAGTGGAGAAGGACTTAATCTCTAATGTTGTGAATAAACAACGTTTGTTTTGCAGTCATTAAAAATGGCAGATTAAAACAAATCTAAATGCCAAACAGTCTTGAAACAAATAAAAATACCATAAACCCATGAGGCAAAAGGGACATGCTCTTGCTAAGTGTTCCTCCTTAAAAACCTGAAGATTTAGGGTGTATGGGAGAAACTAGCTGTTTATTTCTCCCAGCTACAAAGATAATGAAAAAAGGAAGTTCTTAAAATTTACTCTAGCTGTAAGAAATTTACTTTACTGCTTGCTTAAATTTAACACTGAACGTGTTTCTAGAATACTGCCTAGTTCTTGGAATTAATTATGTACTGTGCTTCAGCAGTTCCAGGAATTGTTTTGTACCTATTTAATCCTTCAATGGAACTTAGATGTCTAAATCCACTTGACTGCTTGGAAAATCTTGATTTCTAAGAAGACTGTTCCACATGTGAGAGTAGTGTGTTTTCATAAACCAGTAAGGAGCTTATATTGAGACAGATAAATGTATGTACAAGACACAGAGTGAATACTACAAACTTACTCTTTATTGTGGATTGTGATTGTGCAAATGTATTAAACTGAAAACAGAGTAATTGGCATTGTCATTTAAATGAAAGGACAGTAATACCAGTGGGTGTATATGAACCAGTATAGTTACTTGGGCACATCTTTTGGAAAATTGTCTGTAGTAATACTGGCACTGAAGTTCCTTTTTTACATAAAAAAACACATTGTAAATCAACATATAATTTATCCTGTACACACCATTTTAGTTCAGCATTAATTATGAATATATAACCAGTAAATTTAATCTGGTTACTAGTTGTTGAAGAGAAGAATAAGATGTGGTATGCAAAGGGTGAATAATTGAATATAACTGTGGCTTAGGAGGGGTTGTATGGCAGTGATGGATGCAGTTTTAATTTAAATGTTTTTACTCTTTGCGATGGCGGGTTAGCAACATGCATTAATTAGAAATTAATTTAGGAGTTACTTAAAAGCCTTAGGGGTGGGAATGAGGGCAAGAATAGATATTTATGTGTAGGTGTGGTTGTACAGACATAAAATGAATGGAATTTATTTGGCTGTCTTAGGAGTCTGGCAATTAAATTTGCAGATGTTAGTTGATCACCTTAGGCACATTATAATCAGAAGAAAAAGTCATCAACAGGAGGTGATTTGTATAATTTTAAGACAGTCATTGATGACAACTCAAAGCCTAGGTCATTTAAACGTTCAAGACTCTAGATGAATTCGCAATGCAAATACTAAATCACATATTGTGGTAATGCATTTGCAGCAGGCCCTACTCTTCAAGTAGGTATAAAAACCCATCGTGGTAATAATGACAAGCATTTGGGCATAATCTAGTTTACAGTCACACCAAATTTTATCTGCTAGTTAGCCAAAATTGCTCATAACGATCTAAAGAATTTCTACTTCATTGCTATTTAGAATATTATATTAATTCAGTATCCTGCAGCATGTCAGTGTCAATGGTTCCCTTTAAAGAATCTGTACAAGATAAAAATACACTGGAAGTGTATATCTTATGATGTCTTACAAATAGTTCTTCAGTTTTGAATGTATTTTGGTGGACATAATTAAAGAGATTGTTTTCAGTAAAGACAAATAATTTTCTTAATACTTAATATAATCAATCATATAAACCTAACGCTTATAAAATAGATGGAATTCCTGTATTTTCCTTCTTTTCAGGGATGATTCTATAAATGGAGATAGCACTTCACGATATATATTAATGTGAGCATATTTAAAAGTGCCGTAAATCATCCTTGGGAAAATAAAATCAACTGAATTATTGTCAAATGAGAAAACATCTGAATTTGCATAACTTGCATCAATATTGTCAAACTTATGTTATTAGTTTGTTTTATCATTTAATTACAGCATCCTTCTTCTTTCCTCAAGTCTTATGAGATACCTTATAATTCCGTTGAGAATTATCAAATAAGACATATATTACGAATATAGGACAACAGCATTTTCCTATCAACAGATATTCCTTTGTTGTTCAAAAAAATGTTTGATGCTCATATTTTTAAAGAAATCCTTTGAAGTTAACTTCAATAGAAACTCTTACCATACAGACCAGAAGAGATTTAGTTTACTAATTGGCTGCTTCATTTTGGTTTAGTATATATCAGAATCATTTCACAATTATAGATTTTTTCTTAATTGAAGTTTTAAAAACAGCTATGTATATGCTGTTGGCAAACTTCTAACCTGCCTTTTATTTTTCTTCTCAGTTCACAACTTGATTTAATGTTCTACATTTTTAGGCAAGCACTGCACTCACCATCGGAAGACGAGGAACTGGAAGTGAGGCTCACGTAAATCATTATCCTAGAATGAGTGTTTCACAGTCCATGAATGGCAATTCCCTCATCATTGCCACCCACGGTTCTGTCGACTACTCTCACGAGCTCACTGTTGTACTAAATCCTTTGTTCTCTTTGTGCCTGTTATGCTCTTCTGTCTTTCCCCTGTTGTGAAGTTAAGATTTTTAATTCCCACCCTATGTGCTTTCACATCAGGTATTTCTGGGAATAATTTTTGAAAGGATGGGTTATAAGGAAAAGACCATTGTAAGAGTTCAAGGATTTGTGGGAAGGGGAATTAAGTATTTTCTCTTTCTCACTTAATCAACTTCTTTCTATCCGTGTCACTTCTTGCTATTGAGAGCATACCCCAAAATTTATCATTTTCATCCAAAATCACACATTACCTTTTGTGGCTTTACTGCTTTCTTGATGCCATTTATTTTGCTGTGATTCCATACATCTGTAGGAGCAGTCAGCAAAGCAGCTTGTAATGAGGTGGTGTTAAAACTGTCAGTGTTGCAAATCAGTTCTACCAGCAGCTAAACTGCTCTTCTAGTTTGCTGGATATTGATGAGCAAAAGCTGACATGACTTCAGCAAGTTGTAATGGTGAAAGGAGTCAAAAAATGCTATTGTGCCAGCCTACATGCAACCTCTCAGCCTTTGAAAGAAAACTCACTAGCATCTGCATTTGGTGCATCTGTTGATTTCCCTTTTGAAGGACCTGCTAGGTTTTATGCCCTAAGTACGCCATAGTTGTGAACGCTACAAATTATGTTTATTTCTTTTTATATGGCATCTTAATCCATACTTAGTAGTTAATCCCTTAACTTTTAATCATGTTTGGAAAAAGTCAAAAGAATGGAAATGCCGTGCAGGTTTCTAAAAGATTCTTTCTGGTTTGTGGTTTGGGTTTTTTCAAGGGGGCATGGAATGATGTTCAAAGAGGACAGAAATTTGGATTAATGATGCATACATTAGGCTTGAGACAATCTCTCTGGTTTAGGTCTCTTCCTTTAAATGAATTTCTTCAAATAATCTCTTATCGGAGAAAGGTGGCAATCTTGAACTGTGAACTTGCTGGAAATGACCATTACAAGTCACTTTTGTGTGGGTGTGAAACTGAAGAGCTATTGCGTTGCTCATTCAATTACCCAACTAAGTTTTAGTTCAACTAAATGTGGAAACATGAGCTTCAAAATAACCAGAACTCCTGCATCCTGTAACTCCAGCCTCTCCAAGAGATTTACACGCTGGACTGTGTGGTCCAGTGCAAATCCAACCTTTTTAGAAAGTGAGGAAATAATTTTTTGTACTACTACCTGTGAGAAGGGAGCAATTAGAAATGTGCAAATCTTTGTCTTTAGATTCAACCTATTTTCGTTCTGCCTCTGTATTTCATCCAAGCCACGTTACTTTGAGTCGTCTTTCCATATCTTTTTGTTTAGACAGATCCACACTGCTGGTTCTACCTTAGTGAAGGAAAGAGGGATATCACAGCCTGACTGTAGTGAAAGGAGTCTAGCTGATAAAGTTGGAGAACAGGTGCTTTGTGGAAAAAAAAAAAGAAAAGACAAGTACATATGTAATCACTGCTCCTTGCCTTCCAAATTAATAGCAATCAAAATCTCTGATTAGCTCTGCTATCCCCCTGCTCAAAGCAACAGAGTCTGGAAGTTGTCAGCAGTTTCCAGCGCTATTTCAGTTAGGAGGAAACACTCCAATGATTCATTTCTTTGTGTTTTGTTTGCGTGAAAATTGCTTTACCAGAAAATAGGTTTTGAGTCTAAGTGCAAAAAGTCTTTTTTTCATTCTAATTATTAATCTGATCACTTCTTTAATGGGGCATTTGATTTATTTCAAAGTAATCTCTGCTTTTATATGTAAATCACAAGTTTTAGAGTGTGGTAATTAAATTATGCAAGGAAAAGCTGTTCTAATCAAAAGGTGGAAATTCCATGAAAATTTTTGGTATTTATTTAAGTAGCCAAATAACTAATTTTAGAAAATTTTTTTTTTTTCCTAAAAATAAGGTTTTCTGTAGTATACCACTATGGGCATGCTCCCTGCGTTTCCCATCACATACCTGACTACCTATTTCTGAACAATCTAAACATTTTAGTATGAAGTGAATTTTTCGTTGACTTATTCAGGCACACAAAAGTGTAAAAGCGATAAAGATCAATCTGAGCTATACTGTGTTCCCAAGACAAGTACAGTACATATGGTATTCAATACTCCACTAGACAAGGCATTGCAATCAGAAACCAATAATTGATAAAAATGTCCAGTCTGACCCAAGAAAAGATTTTCATTAATTCTCAGTGGGGTTGTCTTAACTGCCTAAAGCACACACTTGGCAGTTTTTAGTTTGGAAAGGAAGTTATCAAAGAACTGAAGTATTCTACTACTTCAAATTCTGATAAAGTTCTTCCATAAGTTTTAAACAGCTCAACAATACAAGAGCTGTGAAAAAGCACTGAAATTCAGCTCAGCCTTCTGAAGAATTTCAAAGCGCACATGGTATAATAGTCATTGCACTGAGATAAAAAGCTGCAATAAGAACTAAGAGAAGGTAAGGAGCCCTTGTTGAGTATAAAACTTTTCTTTGAAGGAGGTTTTTTCTTATGTCTTTGGCTGGGAAATACGATAATAATAAAAAGAAAACCCACTAAAGAAAATGTTTCCTTCCTTGAGGAGTGGCTTTCTTAGAACCTCATTTTCCAAGTTTTCATGGCATTTGGAAATACTGACAGGACGATATCTAAAGAAAGAATTGAATGCGTCCATGTGTACATTTTGATGTTAGAAAATAAATTATTTGACGGGACGTATTTTTTGCTGTTTCCATGGCAGCCAACCCTTGGAGGGTACAGCACTAAGCTTGGGTCCCCCATGAAGAATCATTTCTTCTACAGAGTGTGTTGGTGTATTTTTCTAGCAGAAATTGGAACTATGAAAATATGCTACTCTCTCTGGGAAACTTAGCAGCCGAAACCCAGCTGCAGTATTATCGTGTGGGAAATACTATCTCTACTGGCCTTGTTTGTTAACTCTAACCAAAATACTCACCACGTGGGATCTAACCCCTTTTATCCAATTATAGTGCTTTAAGAGATGAGTGCTGTCTGTGTAACAGAGTCACTATCCAATCACCATGTAGTTAGTCAAGTGGACAAGAGTCTATAAATTGGGATGTATTGTAAACAATAAACGGGTCTCGCTACACACCATATTGGCGTATGAGCGATTCGTTCCACTTCAGCCCAGAGCCTGCCGTGGGTCGCGACAAGTGTTTGCAGAATTAGTGGATATGAGCAGCTCGTTCACCGGAGTTGACACAGCAACAAAG
This sequence comes from Buceros rhinoceros silvestris, assembly GCF_000710305.1. NCBI lineage: Eukaryota > Metazoa > Chordata > Aves > Bucerotiformes > Bucerotidae > Buceros > Buceros rhinoceros. Next base: position 23,356 of record NW_010419151.1, read on the forward strand.
TCATGCTGAAACTGAATCGAGGCTAAGTTATTGAGAAGGTAATTTGAGCTGTGAGAGGATGAAAAGGGAGTGTCTTTAACTCCTCTCTAGCTCAGCTGTACCTGTCTTGGTACATGGGTAATACCATATCCTAAAAACAATAGCAAGAATTCTGAAGGATTTCATGATGAACCTAAATACCAATGGAAGGGTGTGATGCAATACTTATGTTATGGTCAATTGCCCTCTCAGCTCATGAGCTACTCATTATGATAAAAGCAATGTTCTCCTTCACATTTACAAAGCAGCTAGTAAATCTACGGTATTGCAATAACATAAAAATAAAAAGAACACATTTCTAATGAATCAAGAATTAAAAGAAAAAAGAGGTACTGAAAATAGCTGATTGAAAGAGGTAGTTCTTGAATCGAAATGTAAATGAAAAAATAACCTATTGAAGCAATTTCAAGGAGGCATTCCAGGTGAGGTCTTCAAAGGCATATAATTCAAGGAACCAATGTTAATGGAAAAGTGTTGCAACTGAGGGTCCTAGAGTTGTAAGATGTAAAAGTTATGGAAATTTTGAAGGCATGGGAAAAAAATACAATGTGCATATGTTCCAGATCCCTCTGTCCTCACTCAGCTTTCCTGAAATTTAGGGGAAAATTGAAACACATGTAGTAATTGATTCCTTGTAAAAATAATATTTAATGTGTTTCAGAAGGAGTGAGCAATACATTATTTACCACAGCTCATACATGGTACAGTTTTGGAACAATGGCAAACAGATTTAATATTAGAGATGGAGCTGTCCTGATGCACAGTAAGCATGACATTTTTCCTTTTACGGTTAACATATTTTCAAAATAAAAATATACGAACATAGGAAATGTCAACACTGTTGACAGGCATAAAATGAAAGATTACATCTAGAGGATTCATAAACAATATGTAAACACAGACGCTGTTGTAATGCAGATACTGAACCAACTTGAGTTTTCAGGGAAGAACTACCTTTCAAGGAGGTTGTAGTGAGATGGATGTCAGACTCTTCTCCCAAATAACAAGCAATAGGATGAAAGGAAATGGCCTTAAGTTACACCAGGGGAAGTTGTTAGTGGATTTATAGAATTTTTTTTCAATGTTGTAAAGCATTGGAACAGGCCACCTAGAGAAGTGGTTGAGTCGCCAACCCTAGAGTTATTTAGAGGATATGAAGATGTGTCATTTAGTGATATGGTTCAGTGGTAGACTTGGCAGTGTTAGGTTAATGGTTGTACTTGATGATCTTAAAGGTCCTTTTCAGCCTAATAGCTCTATGATTCTATGATTTTAGATATATATACATATACGGATGTGTGTACATACATGTACTTATATTTTGGAAGTGTTCAAATTAATGGTTGTACTTGATGGTCTTAAAGGTCCTTTTCAGCCTAATAGCTCTATGATTCTATGATTTTAGATATATATACATATACGGATGTGTGTACATACATGTACTTATATTTTGGAAGTGTTCAAAGTCAGGTTGGATGGGACTTTGACAAACTGGATCTAGTCAAAGATGTCCCTGCCTGTGACAGGGGCATTGGACTATATGATCTTTAAAGGTGCCTTCCAATCAAAACCATTCTGATGTGGTATTTTTATGTGTTTATGTATATTTGTGGTGTATAATATGACCAGGGTTAAGTGTTTCATTGGATCTACATCCCTTCCTGTATCTGAGGTTAAATGCATTTATCACTGTGCTTTGAAACTAGTCCAGATAACCTAGGTTGCAGCAAAGGATCAGTGATAATTTGCAAATTTAGAGTATTTTTTACTGTGAAAGGAAAATAACTTGTAGACATTCATTTTGAATGTAGAATGGTGCGAGGGAGTATACTAATCCACACAGGACAGGTAGGTGATTAATTACACCTTAGTAAACTACAGGGTCCACTTCAACCCTACAGCTTAGATGAAGTCACTAGATACATACAAACCAATATTAATTTGGCCTATTTCATTTCAAGTTCTATACAATAATTATTTTGTCTCATAGTATTTTCTGAATTGAACTGTGTTGAATGTTTAGGAAAAATAGTTAAATTTGTATTCACATTACTTGGGTTCTATTTTGCATTTCATAATATGTAGCTTTAAGAAAATTACTGCTGAGGTTATGATATACTTACTAACAGTTCTAAAATCTGAGGGGAAGGTAACAATCTCTATGCATTATTGTTAACATGAACAATTTAAGTAGTATTTTTAGGTTTCTTTTATGTTGCAGCTGCTGCTCTTCATTTCTCTAAGTCAGATTTCAGTCACTGAAAGGCTGCTTACTTCCTCTCTATCTTTTTGCGAAGAAAATCACATATCCATGCTAGCTGATTTATAAAATGGTGAGGAGGAAGTTCATTTAGTTTCAAAGAAGCCATTATTTCATGGATTTTTAGGGCAGAAGAGTCACCACTTCTCTTTTAGACTATTCTCTTAGAAGTTCATGGAAGGAGAAAAGTGATTACTCTTAGTAAGAAGCATACAGGAGTGTACCTATACCACTGCTGTATTCTGGTTTTGCAGCGTATGAATTAATAGGATGCAGCTAATCTGAAGGAGACATATACAATACTCATTTTTTAGCCCTATAGCAGAAATAGGACCTTGGCTATCAACTCTAGGATGTAAGGAAAAAAAGTATCTCATTTCTGGGAGAAACTTTCGCCTTTAAACTTTGGTTACTCATAAAAGTTGTATCTTACAATTTTTCAGTAAGCTTTTTTTTCTTCAGTAAGCGTTCTATCATCATTTCCATTCGTGTACTTCCTAAGTGTGTATTTTCTCATTGTTCCTGTCTTACTGACTTTATTTACTTCATTCCTTTGACAAAAACTCAGTTTGACTTTTTTAAGTAGTTTTTTTATTTTTAAATCAAAAATTGCTATGCAAAAAGGCAGGAGAGTCTGGTATGATATGACAGGTTCATTAATTGCTTGTATTTTCAAATACAACAAAGACAATTAGACTATTGGAAGATATACCTTGGCAATTGCTTATTTCTGCACGATTTTATCTATAAATATTCTGAAAGTGACATTTGCTTTAAAAAGCATATTGTGATAGTACGAAAAGTAGGACCCTGCTTACGTGTTGGAGCACATATTTGCATGTCCTGAAATGTTGTCGTTACTCAGATAATAGTCCAATTTCCAGTTTACTTTGAGGCTGTCTAGTAGAAGGCCCCGCAAAAACTCATGGTTTCATACAGTGCCTAATTTAAGTTTTACATACTAATCCGATGAGGTAGAAGGTGGAAACAGAAGCACAGTAAAGTGAAATTCGCATAATATTTCTCAAGCCATATTTCTCATACTGTCTATGCTGCTCTTTCTGCTAGTCCAGTGTCACCTCTGCTGTAGCCAGGTAATATTTATAGAAAGAGGTTCCAACTGCATATTCTAAAACTCAAAAGAGTTATGATGTTGTTAATTTTTGAGAGAGCATTGTATTTCCTTGAATATCACCATGCGTTCGGTATTACCTCCTGCAACTGGCAACAAAAGTTCTCTATGCTAAAGTGATCTTATAATATCTAGAGTTTCTGTGGAGACTTTTCATTGGAACACGGATCTTAAGGAATCTTTACATCATCTCTACTACATTACTACCTTGAGAAGTGCCTCTTCTGTTGTAAAGAATGTTAAACCAGGTCTCTATAGCCTAAACTGGTGAAGAATCACCCTATTCTCATTGCACTGGGACAGGCAGCCTGTACTGAAAAGCAGGGATCGCCTTTCTGCCATCACCAAAGTTAGCAACATCTGAGCTGAGATTACTGACTTACTTTCTTTGCAGTGTCTAATAAGTCATCCCTTTCAGTATATTTAATTAAAAACTCTGCCTTCACCTCAATGAAGTTGCATTACTTGAATTTGTCTAACATCTGGAAGTTCCTCTCAAATACAGTAAATGATATCTCAGATTTACATTGTTTTTTTAATGTCTCACACTGCATCTATGTAGGATATTAAAGAGCCTGTTCCCTTAAAATTTGTGGTTAATGCTTAATAGTTTTCAGAGTGCTCATATTGCAGAGCATGAGAATAATGTGCTAAATTCTCCTTACAAGCATATCTTTGTCAGGCAGTCATAAAGTAAGTTGAAAGCAAAATGGTTTATGGAAAATTAGTTACACAGCTTGTAAAATGCTCTATGATGTTCTGCAAACAAAAGGGAAAATTTCCTGCAATTTCACAATTTTGTACTTGCTCAGATGGCCATTAACCAACAAGATGAAAATCAAATTTATCCTATTCATGCTATGAATTATCTGTGATTAGCAGTGTATAGAATGTGATTTTCTAAAGCTCCTTTCATAGTCAAGGTATCTCCAAGCACTTAAAAAAAAAAAAAAAAAAAAGGAAAAGACAAACTAAACACCGCAAGTATACTAAACCTGTACGGGATTAAAAAACCTTGGCCTTTTCTTTAGGCCAAAATAGAATCTTTGCTCAGTGGCTCTTAGAAGTCATGTTGCATAGAATTGTAAAAGTCAAGTTTTCTTTGCTATTTCAAGTCTCGTTCCAGAACCAGTACCTTATAATTATTTCTGAGCATGTGATATGTCCTGATTTCAATATCAAATCTATATCAGCTAGCAACTTGAATGACTGTTTCCTGTGTTACTTTCTTAGTGGTATGAATTCTATGCATACAACTTAAACTGGCCCTGTTGTATAAATCCTATGATGCCTCTGTATGTATTTTGAAGTTGTGGTCTGAGCTCTGAAGAAATTGCCAAAAAAAAAGAAAAAGATCATTTACTCACAATACATTTTCATTTCTTTATTTGACATACTGGTTTCTGTGCTGCTGTAATGAGTTGTACTTTATTAACTCTTCTGAGCAAGGGTTCAGTATTCTGAGATACTCATGACCCCAGTTAATGAGGCTTTAAGAAATCATCAGGTACCGTAAAACTTGCAGTGCAGTTACAGAACGTACAGCCACCATAAGTCATGGACATGCTGTGCACTGAAATAAGCTGGGAGTCATATTTGCCTTCATGCCACTGCTGTGGTGTGATCTAGGCTGCAACAGGCCAGGCCCTTAAGTAAAAAAGACTGGAGTAGCACAAATGTAACCTTCTCAGTTGTGATAACTGTTTTAAAATATCTCCTGACTCTTTTGTGCACATCTAAACAACAACTTTAACAAATCAAAATTTACCCTAGCTACCAGAGAAGATGATCTTCTAGTAGATGTGTGTGTAGACATGAGTACCTACAGCATCATGTATGTATAGTGATACATACAAAATTAACCATAACAATCATGTATCCAGTATAAGATCTTCCAACATCCGTAGCTGGAAGCTTGTCTGGAATCTTTTAGCAGGACCTAGCTTCCACGGGCAAATAGCAAAAGCTAATGAAGATGAAAAGAGAGTTAAGAAGCTTGCCTGAGCCATCCTACTAAAACATGGAGGTGGTGATACTATCGTTTTATGAAATATAAAATATAAAGACATACAGGTAAAACTGTATCTTTGCCTCAGTTATGTGTTGATGAATACACAATTCAAGAGTACAAAAACTGGGAAAAAAGCTGCTTACCCATATAGTGATTATCAAAGTCCTTTAGTTAAATGATGCTTACACTGTTCATTAATTGGTTTGGTAATTTTAAGAGCTACCCTGAGAGTCTGACAATTATTCACTCTAAGCTTTTCACACTAAACAGCCAAAATAAGCAGAACTTTTCTGCATATCAAATCCTCACCATGTCTTGCTCACTACTAACAAGCTTAAGAGCTTTGTTGGTCATTTTTATTCTTCAAGCCAATTTGTCCTCTTTTTAAGTTTTTTCTTAGACCATCACCAAGAGTGTTAGGTATTGTCAAATGCAGTCTGAATTTCTGTAGGTCTGAACTAAAACCATTGAGCCCTCTGAAGACACCTCTTTCAAGGCTTCACATGATACTATTGAATGTTACCAGCTTGGTCAGTTTTGAGCTAGTAATATCAGGGTAACATGACCCGTGTGTTTTTTTATTAAGTCTGTCGGACCCTAGAAGTTTGCAACACATATCATCTTGCTTAGTAAGCAAGATCTTTCATGGTCTTGAAACAAAAATCCTGTATGAAGGATGGTGGTTCAAGGAATGACCTGATCTACATATCAAGCCCCCCAAATGGATTTGGCATTAGGAATCTGTTTCATCTTCAGTTATTCTAGTTTGCATAATGACTGCATTTTTGGTGGACCACTGCTTTTCTGAGCCAGGGTCTGTGTGGCTCTGGCTGTGTAAGGTGGCAGCTGCTGTCAGTTTTCTCCAGGGCAGTGAGCTGGCAAAGGCCAATTTATGTCACTCATCCTTCCTTTGCGATGCAGGAAGGTGGAAGATGTATGAAAGCAATGTACCCCATTCTTGTGGGATAATTCACACAAATGGAGTGCTGCATTGGACTGCTATAAACTCTTCAGAAGAGACAGGCCAGGAAGGAGAGGCAGTGGAGTGGCCCTCTATTTTAGGGAGTGTTTTGACTGTCTTGAGCATAATGATGGTTGAGTCTTTATGGGTAAGAAACAGGGGGCAGGCCAAACAGACAGATATCATAGTGGGAGTGTGTTACAGACCACCCAACCAGGATAACGAGGTAGATGAAATATTCCATAAGCAGATAGGAGATAGACTGTGGGGGACTTCAACTTACCAGATGTCTGCTGGAAATACAATCCAGCAGAGAGAAAACAGATTCCTGAATTAAGTGGAAGACAACTTCTTGACACAGCTGGTGAGTGAGCCCAATAGGGAAGGCTCCCAGCTAGACCTGTTCACAAACAGAGATGGACCTGTGGGTGATGTGAAGGTTGAAGGCTGTCTTGAACATGGTGATCGTGAGATGGTGGAGTTTTCAGTTCCTAAGGGGATGAGAGGGGTCAGTAGAACTGCTGCCTTGGGCTTCTGAAGGGCAGACTTTGGCCTGTTTAGGAGACTGGTTGAACAAAGTCCCTTGGGTGGCAGTCCTGAAGGACAAAGGAGTCCAAGAAGGCTGGACATCCTTCAAGAAGGAACTCTTAAAAGCACAGAAGCAGACCATCCCATGTGCAATGAGGCAAGCTGGTGGGGTAGAAGACTGGCCTGCCTTAACAGAGAGCTTTTTGTGGAACTCAGGAAGAAAAAGAAAGTCTATGGCCTATGGAAGAAGGGGCAGGCCACTCAGAAAGACTATAAAGAATTTGCAAGGCTGTGCAGGGAGAAAATTAGAAGGGCCAAAGCCCAACTAGAGCTTAATGTGGCCACTGCCAGAAAAGACAATAAAAATTATTTCTGTAAATATCTTAATAGCAAAAGGATGGCTAAGGAGAATCTCCATCCTCTATTGGATGTGGGGGGAAACATGATGACCAAAGATGAGAATAAGGCTGGGGTACTGAATGCCTCCTTTGCCTCAGTCTTTACTAGTAAGACCAGTTGTTCTCTGAACGCCAAGACCCTTGAGCTGCAATGAAGTCCCCATAATCCATGAGGAAATGGTGAGTGACCTGTTGCACCACTTAGACACGCAGAAGTCTCTGGGGCCACATACTAAGGGAGCTGGCAGAAGTGCTCACCAAACCACTTTCCATCAATTATCAACAGTGCTGGCTAGCTGGGGATGTTCCAGTCGTTTGGAGATTAGCAAATGTGACACCCATCTAAAAAAAGGTCCGGAAGGAGGATCCAAGGAACTACAGGCCTGTCAGTCTGACCTCAGTGCCAGGGAAGGTTATGGAGCACACTATCTTAAGTGACGTCACGTGACATTTTTTCACTGAGAGCATCGTAAAGCATTGGAACAGGCTGCCCAGGGAAGTGGTGGAGTCACCATCCCTGGAGGTATTTTAGAAGAATATAGATGTGGTGCTGAGGGACACAGCTTAGAGGTGACCTGGCAGTGTTAGGTTAATGGTTGGACTTCATGATCTTAAAGGTCTCTTCCAACCAACATGATTCTGTGATTCTGATACTCCTAGAGCGGCAAAAGACTGCTTTAGGCCATGCATTAGCTCCATAAGACTAAGTGACCCAGGTAGTCTCCACCTGACAACAATTGCAGTGTCGTTGCTTAATTGAGCTTTTGAGTGAATCCAGGATATTATGTATAATTTTTCATTTAGAATTCCTCAGCTGTATCAAGCACATCCTTCATATTAAATAAATGAGTAGTATTTTAGATGTCTTTTCTGTTTTCATGAAATTACCACCTGGGCACAAAGCAAATCTTCAACTCCTTTGTGCATTTGCAAACACTGAAAGAATTTAGATCATTAACAGTTTGTCATGTATTGTTTTTTATGGCCATTGCATCTTTAATGCGCTGGGCAAATTCACATTCTTCACAGTGTCCTGAACTGAGAAGGACACTGTGAATCCTCGTCCTGCATAAAGCCAGATCCAGCATTAGAAGTGATTCAAGGTAAATGTAAGAAATTCTTCACTGCTGTGGCTGATTGATGGCATCAACGGGGCATTTCACTTGAGACTGCTTCAACACTAAGCTAATCTTAAGTCCAATTTAATATTAGACACAATTTTCCCATCATGCATTAGCTGACAACAACATCAGAACATTTCTTTCATCTTATTCCTACACAGTTTAAGAAACACATCTAAGGGCTGAAAAAGGTCAGTAAATTAAATAAGAACAAAACCAGGCATTATGTCTCTTCTTTCAAGTTTGCACGGAGATTTTCCGTGGCTCTGTGCTCTGAAAAGGGCTGTAATCCAAATGACACACTGCTGATCCGGTGATCCAAAATGATATTTAAGGGTTGGGCAAGCGCTGTGGGCTAAAGACAGCTTTTGCTTAGACCTTGTTCAAAATACAGAAATGTGTAAAAAGACGGTGAACTCTCATGGTCAAACATTACAGCAGAAGTGTGGTTGAACCATTTCAAGGATACAAATCCAAATTAAATTTCTGTGATGCAGAAAGAACAAACTAAGACAGATTAAAGCAGGGGGAAAGCTGGACATAGTACGTGTGTGGGCTAGAGCACTGTGGTTGATCTGCTAAGGATATTGGAGGCTGTCTGAGAGGCCACCAGGAAAGCTGCTTGTCATGCGTAGCATTCATGATGAGCAGCTAGAATCTGACATGCTGCAGAAAGAATTAAGAAACACAGATGTCAATCTGGCCTCCGTGAGCAGGCCAGGCATGGGATTTAAAAGTAATTAATTTCTTCTTTGGGTCTCCTCAGCATAGTGGTTTTGCAATGCATGTGTATTTGCTCAGATACCTCCAGCTTGGTGGCCCGTGGGCTCTGTTTTTCTGCCATCAACAAGGTGCTTTTCACACAGCCTGCCACAGCCATCTCCTAATTTGCTGCCTCAGCCAGCTGTCCCTGCATTTACCATAGCCTGTCCCTAGCTTGTATCCTGTCTGAACCTCCTTCTTTTTTAACTGTGCTTTGAATTGTATTATACCACATAATACTCTGTTAGCTAAATCATCTCCTTTCAGTTCAGTTGTGAAGGTGACCTTTAGTAATTGACAAGAAGCTTTATTTTATTTACTAAATCATACTATGATTAGAATATTTATGTTATTTAAATTACTTCCCAGCATTAAATATACCACTGGAAAATCTTTTTATCGGTGTCCAAATGTATAGACTGAATGAGGAAGTATGCTTCTATGTACATGTATACCAAGGTGGTTTGTGCATTTTTATTCTTCCCGTATTGCTTCCCTGTTGTTTTGTGCGCGCGCGCGCCCGCCCATGTGTGTGTGTGTGAAGAGAGAGAGAAGTGCATTTTACAGCCTCACGTACTAGTTTCTTTTAGCAAGTCCTTTCACAATTGAGGCAGAATACTTTATTACCTTGAAGGAAAATTCGACGCTATTAAAAATACAGTGTAAAATATGCAAAGTATCTGTTTAGAACTTGTGTGAGATGGAAATGTAACAGATAATGATGCTACTTGTTTTGAATCACACCAGTGACAAAAATGCATTATTGACACTGCTAGCACTATCTTTAACTATTGTATTCTTATAGCTTACCTTATAGATTAAACATAAAAGCAAGACATCATTTAGGCACTCTGTTTTGGTGACTTTGCTGTGCTTTAAGTATTATTATTAACCCAACTTCCTTTGTAGATTTCTGACTGTCAGGCTTTATCTCCTAAGTCTCTTTCTAGATTGGAATATACAATCAATTTATGCCTCTGGGGTCAAAAGGAAGCCAGTTTGCATGAGGAGGGTTGAGGTCCCCACTTGCGTGAGGGGTGACATGGAAATGGTTAAGGTATTCAATGCCTTTTTCACCCCCTCGATGAGTAAGACTGATCTTCAGGAATCCCAGCTCCTGAGACTTGTGAGAAAGTCTGGAGCCATGATGACTTACTCCTGATGGAGGAGGATCTCATTAAGAAACATTAAAGCAAACTGGACATACAGATGTCTATGGAATGTGATGGGATGAACCCATGATTGCTAAGGGTGCTGACCAATGTTCTTTTAAGGCCACTCTCAATTTATCCACACTCTCTTTAATGATCTGGGTGATGGCACAGAGTGCACCTTCAACAAGTTTGCAAATGACAGAAAACTGGGAGGAATGGCTGATACTCCAGATGGTTGTGCTGCTACACAGAGGGACCTCAGTAGAATAGGGAACTGTCCACACAGGAATCTCGTGATGTTCAACAAAGGGAGAAGCAAAGTCCTACAGCAAAGAAGGAATAACCGTATGCACTGGTACAGGCTTGGCACTAACTGTCTGCAATTTTGCAGAAAAGGTCTTGGAGGTCCTGGTAGACAACAAGTTGAACATGAGCCAATCATATGCTCTTGAGAAAAAGGTGGCCAACAACTCTCCAGGCAGAATTCAGAAGAGCATTGCCAGCAGACTGGGAGAGGTGATCCCCCTTACTCTGGTCTGGTGAGACCATCAGGAGTGTTGTGTCCAGTTTGGGATTCCTCAGTACGAGAAAAACACGGACATACTGGACTGAGTGTAGCAGAGGGCCACAAAGATGCTAAAGGGGCTGGAGCATTTTTCATATGAAGAAAGACTGAGAGAGCTGCAACTGTTTAGCCTGGAGAAAATAAAGCTCAGGAGGACATCTTGAAAGTATGGAAAAATATCCAATGTGAGGAAGTTAAGAACATGGGGCCAGTCTCTTCTCAATAGTGTCCAGTAGTAGGATGAGAGGCAATGGTCACAGTCTGAAACACAAAGAAATTCCATTTAAACATGAGAAAAAAATTTTTCACTGTAAAACACAGGACAGGATTTTCCAGGCAGGTTGTAGAGTTCCCATCCTTGGAGCTCCTTGGAGCTGCTCAAAACCTGACTGGATGTGGTCCTGAGAAACGTTCTTTAGGTGACACTGCTTTGACCAGAGGGGTTGGACTGGATGATCTCAAGATCTGTGAGAGTCTGTAATCTTATTTTACTTCTGTCTCCCACTGTGAGATTGTCTAATTTTGAACATGTGAAAACAAGAAAACCTTTCTTACTCTGAAGGTGGCCAGACTGTGGAACGGGTTGCACAGTCAGGTTATGGAGTCTTCATCTGTTGAGATATTCAAACTCTGACTGAACACAGTCCTGGAATACCTGCTCTAGCTGACTCTACTTGAGCTGACAGAGGCTCTAGGGACTCTCATGAGGTCCCTTCCAACTTAAATAATTATGTGATTCTGTGAATATAAACTAGTACTGGAACTCAAAGTCTTTAGGAAGAAGTTGAGAGAGTTCTTCTATATTCTGAGTTTTATTTTTCCTGAAATTTTTTCAGGCAATTTTTCAGGATCAAATAAAAGAGGCTTTTTCCAATGTAAACACAACTCAAATTTACACACAAACACAAGGAAACTTAATGGTGCATAACTTACTTGTGTTTGCAAGTAAGCATTAAGGACATAAACTCGTGAAAGATTGTAAAAAATATTTATATTAGTAACCATTCATTCAAAGATGGCTCAATGCACAATAAGACTGCATTCTGCTTGTTGGACATTAGCTTCTACTGGAACTGCTGTGGGTGGCCCAGTGAGGGTAGTGGTTAGATTTTCAGGGTAAACTATAAGTCCACACTCATTGTCGTGGGGGCCTAGAAGCTAGTTCTTTTAACTTGTGACATACCTCTTACCACTGCTGTTTTGGCAGCTCATGGGTGGAAACTCCTGACCATGCCTCCATTCCTTTTTTCCTGTGGGACTGCAACAGCAGTGACACAAAGCATTAAGTGCACAGATAAGTGAATTATCTGTGAAGTACTTTGAGGTTCATTGGCCCACATATGCATACATACTATATGTAGATATGTTCTATACTTTAAGGCAATAGTTTGACATCGCATATTACTTGTCTTTCTTGAGCAAAAGCAATGCACAAGGTAGAATTGATGAACTTGGTCCTGAACAGTGCAGTCATTAAGATCTTCATGAATAAATGGTAATAGAGTATTAGCCAAGGACAACTGCATAGATAGAAGTACAGTTTATGCTTTTAAAACATCTTAAAGCAATGGATATCATGTTAAATGTTCAATCTTCAGTAAGAAGTCAATTGGCAAATAAAAAAATAAAAAGCAAAGTGCCACCAGCTTGCACATAATAAAACAGTTGAAGCAATATATTAGAACATATTTTAAAGAGTAATAAATTAGAACCATGTAAGGAAGCTTTATAAAAACATTATTATAGCTGATTACATTCTGACAGTGTAATAAAACTTCATAATGCATGTGGTTTGACTGGTTTTGATGATAGAATTTTCTTTTGCAGAAAATGATGAGGTCGTCTGTGTTTCATATGTTCATCCTAAGCATGGTGGCTGTAGATGTAATTGTTGCTGCTAGTAACTACTACAAAGGAGAAAATTTCAAGAGACAATATGATGAATTTTACCTAGCTGAGGTGAGTATGCTGAAATGAGTATCAGGGTATTTTTCAAGATAAACTAAAGTAGAAAATGTGAATGTCAAGTACATTTTAGTATGTAATTTTTTGTATTTCCTTGAGCATTCTGAGATTTTTGCTAACTTGTTCAAGTTCCTCTGTCTCACAGTGGCTGACAGCCCTATTTTACAACCTTTTGAAAGGTAATTTCCTCAAACAAAATGTCAGTGGTAATGAGCTGAGGCTGAAGTATAACGTCTGCAGGCAATTCATGGCTGCTGAGTTGCTATCTTTCTTTAGCAAGAGTGTAACATCCAGAAGAATTTATCTTTAAAAATATGACAAAAGTGTCTTTAAAGAATATACTACTTCTTCCTAAATCATCTTTATTCCACATATACTTAGCTGCAAGAAGGTATTTAAGCATAACCAAAACAGTGTTGTGCAGAGCCTGGCTTCAGCAACCTCAAGAGTACACTGAAAAAAAAAAAAAAATTCCATTCATGCATTTGGTGAAAGCGAATGCAAAGCTCCTGAACCAGTGAAGTGGTGGTAAAAAGTTTCTTTACAAGTGACGTTCTGTCAGGGAGCCTGTTTGAGTCGTTTTACTGGATTTTACTGTAGAGTATGCACTAGAGATCCTAGAATCTTGCCTTCATGACTTTTTAGTACTATTTCATTCAGTTTAATAAATAAATCAATAAATAAATGAAAGAATTTAAGTCTTTGGTACTAATGCACAGGCATAGCTTCAAATAGATACTTGTTTTTCCTGAATCAAGAGTGAAATCAGTATTGTAGCATTCTTTACTAAATATACTTACTTCCATGGCACAGTGAATTGTCACTTTATCTGACCTTCTCTGGAGCTAGAGGGGACACTGTTAGGCTAGAACTCATGATAGCAGTATATTTCTTGAGGTTCCTCTGCCATTCGTATTACCTTGTTGGCAACCAAATACCAATGACAGAGAAATCAGTAGTCAAAAAGTTTGATGATTTGTACTTTTGTGGGTTTAAATGTCTAAATACATTTGAACATCAGGCTCACGTGCCTGACTTTAAATCCTTTAGTACATAACATTATGATGCTTTATGAATCTCCCTTTTTTAAGGGAGGTTGAGTGGATACCCATTTTTTAGTTTATCTTAGTTTTCGAATTTGTATCTGATCTCCTAAGATCTTACAAAGCTGAGACTTCACCAGTTTCAGGACAAAAATTAAAACAAAGAAAAGTTGAAGATAGCGCCAGAGTCCAAACCCTCAAAAAAAGTGCAGATTGTAGAGACATCAGAGCTGCATCACGCTCTGTTTTCTCTCATGCCGCTGGTTATAGCTGCAGTTTGTGTGAACATTGAGTAAACGTTGGCCCAGGCAACAATTACAAGAGTAATTGTGAAATGTGTTATCTTTATCGCAAGTTCTAAGCATATTTGAAAAAATGTGAATATGAAAGAGGATGATCCTGGGAATAAGACATCTGAATAAAATCAATAAATATTGCATTCTCTTATGACACCCCCCAACAATTTGTGGATAGAAGTGAGGACAGGAAAATACATTTTAATCTCTGTTGTGCTCTAAACCTGGCAGGCAGCTCAGTCTCATACAGCCTCTCGTTCACTCTGCTCCACTGGGATGTGGGAGGCAATCAGAAGGGTAAAAGTGAGACAACTCATGGGTTGAGATAAACGCCTTTTGATAGGTAAAGCAAAAACTGCCCATGCGAGCAAAGCAAAACAAGGAATTAATTCACCGCTTCCCATCGGCAGGCAGCTGTTCAGCCATCTCCAGGAAGGCAGGTCTCCATCACGTGTAACAGTTAAGTGAGAAGGCAAATGACATCACTCTGAACATACGCCCTTCCTTCTTCAACCCCAGCTTTATACGCTGAGCATGATGTCATACGGTACGGAATATATCCCTTTGGTCAGTTGGAGTCAACTGTCCCACCTGTGTCACCTCTCACCTTCTTGTGCCCTCCCAGCCTGCTTGCTGGTGGGGTGGGGTAAGAAGCAGAAGAGGCCTTGATTCTGTAGAACACTGCTCAACAATAACTAAAAGATCCCTATGTTACGAAAACTGTTTTCGTCACAAATCCAGCACCATACAAACCAGCGCCATACAAACTACAATGAAGAAAATTAACTCTATCCCAGCCAAAAGCAGTACAATATCCTAGGCTGGAAAGTAATAATTAAGTCATCATTAAAGCCTGAGACCATGAAATTTTCATGGTAGGCATTTTTGATTTATGCTCAGGATAGAGCAACTGAGGCCTGGATTTTTAACAAAATAATATTAATTCTATTTATATTGCAAATAGGAAATGCTGCATGTGCTCTTTCTATTTTGGCACTGAATATATAGTATAATTATGCTTTTATTAATCAGTGCTAGAAACACTCTCTTCAACATCTATTTCAAGTGCAGGGTTTGAGTTGTTTTTTTCCAGCAGAAATACTTGGCAGGGTTTAATAATTCGGGATAAGTATGTCATGTAGGCTAGTATATTATAATTCTGTCCTATAAGCAATGACTGGTTTTCTTTAAAGATACATTTTTCTGTTTCTAAATAGTTTAGAGTATTGATTTATTAATAGGGAGGTTGTCAGAAAACTCTTTACTTTCTACATGTTTACTTTTCCAAGTATATAAGGTAATTGAGTC
Organism: Buceros rhinoceros silvestris; assembly: GCF_000710305.1. Taxonomy (NCBI): domain Eukaryota; kingdom Metazoa; phylum Chordata; class Aves; order Bucerotiformes; family Bucerotidae; genus Buceros; species Buceros rhinoceros. The sequence goes on from NW_010419151.1 coordinate 38,899, forward strand.
TGGAATAGAGAAAGGTATTTTGTATATTTGTAAGACATACTCTTTTGATGTCCATTTGTTGTTTTTATTTTTTTTAATCTCTGATGCTTTTACTACAAACACTATAAAAACCAAACGAGAACAAACCCCTAGTATCTTACAGAAGGAGGTCTAAAGTTAAAACACAGGGCTAACAAATAAATTGTTTTTAAGAGCCTTGAAGAGGCTCTTAATACTCAAGCAATGAGGATTATTCTACAGTGGCTGGTTTCTTTCCTTGGTGAGGGAGAGTGGTTGGAAGCAGGATGCACTGCTGTTGTTCTGTATTTTCCATTAGACTAGGCTGCAGAAAGCTTTCCCTTCAGAGGGAGCTTACTTGAGCAGCCAAGAACAGTGGGGATTCCCTTTGCTAAAGGAAATGGCCAGACATATTACAGTGAACATATCTGGCTTTCTGGCTTTCTGATATGTTTTCCAGAAGTCATCTTGGAAGCTGCTGTTTTTAGGAGCAGACATGTCTAATGAAATATCTCTCTAGGTCTGTTCTATGGACCACACACTGTAGTGTGTAGAACTGCAGAAATACATCCACTTAAATTCAGTAGACAAATCTAAGTGAAGTTATTGAGATACCCATTACCAAGTAAAAAGGCCTGTTTTCTTTGCTGAAAAGAAAAGACAGACTCGAGGGAAAAAGAGGCAAAGGTTAGACAAGAAGATAAAAGAATTGAATTCTAAACCCAGATCCCATTGGTTGCATAATTTTGTATACCCAGTAGTAAATAAAAGGTTCTGACAAGTATTTCAACTTGTAGACAACAGCCCTGCAGATTAAGCAAACCCGGATTTTAACTTAATGACTTAAAACCCCAATGCAGTACCCAAGAACCTGGAAAGTAAAGCTTCAAACTCATTTTGGAATTTTTTATTGAGGATGTTGACTTTAACTGCTCAGTAACTAGACAGAGTAGTGATAGTTGTTTGTTTTCATATGCAGCTGCCACATTGTCTTCCATTAAAAGAGGTTACAGACTAGCAGTCTACAAGTAGTGCTTTGAAGGGTCTAAAAACCAGAGTTCAAAACCAGATGTTCCTATATACTTGTTCCTAGATTCCTTTTGCAGTCTGTCCCCTTGCACTGCTGCCTTTGCGTAGCCTTTGCCCTGTCCTGGCTGAAGGAAAGATTGAGTTCTGTGTCAAATTTGGTAGCAAGGGAATTGCTGGTGGTCTGTGCCCTTAATCCCACTGATCTTGCTTGGAAGAATTCCTGTCTTTCCAAACAGCTCCACCTCTGCAGGAAAAAAAAAATAGTGTTAAGGCTTAAAGTTAATGTTGCTGAAGGCAGCATTAATACCATAAAAGTTCCAGGTGACTGAATGGAAGGTAGTCCTCACAGAAGCAGCCCATTCCTGGCAGCTCCTATTTGGCCTTCCCAAAGCAAAACTGATGTCCTGGTAGAGGGTGGCTGCTCGTGTGTTATACCTACTTTTTCTCTGTGGGTCTGCTCTGGTTTCTTATGTGAATTGGCCTTTCCCCTGTCTCTACATCAGTGAAAGGACTGGTTTCAGTTTTTAAAGAAGTCTATAAAATTGTATTACATTTCACACCTAACAAAAACTTCTAGTCAGATGCTCTGGCTCTTCTGTAATTAATTACAAGGAAGGGAAAAAATACAGGCTCTGTCAGC